>NW_020653726.1:5702457-5846248 GCF_003589595.1 Hyposmocoma kahamanoa
ATTCGCTCTGGACCTTTTGGAGGGAAAAGTATCGCTTTTATTTTGACTTTCAATTATATTGTGAAATCTACTTTAAAGTGGAATAGGATAGTGCTATTGTGCCTTAATCGAAGATTAAGACGCGAAATTATACGAATCTCGAACTAAAATACCCGTATCGGCCCGTTTTAAGGAATCCCGAGTCAATCCAAGCACGCCGCCTCAAATTGTGTATCTTCTTTGTGGCGGCCATATTTACAGAAACATATTTAAACTTCATGTTTAGGCTGATGGCTTTGTCAAAGCCTTAATAAATTAAAAAAAAAAATTACCATAGTAGATTCGCTCTGGACCTTTTGGAGGGAAAAGTGTCGTTTTTATTTTGACTTTCAATTATTTTGTGAAATATACTTTAAAGTGGAATAGGATAGTGCTATTGTGCCTTAATCGAAGATTAAAACGCGAAATTATACCAATCTCGAACTAAAATACCCGTATCGGCCCGTTCTAAGGAATCCCGAGTCAATCCAAGCACGCCGCCTCAAATTGCCTATCCTCTTTGTGGCGGCCATATTTACAGAAAAACTTATATTTATGTTTTCGGCTGAAGGTCTTTGTTTCCATGGCCAGCAATAAATTAATAAAAAAAAACTGACCATAGTATTTATGTGGTCTGTGTGACTAACTGAACTGATAGATAGTCATTGAATTCAGTCCACAAATTAGAAAGATATTTAGTCAGTCAGTGAGTGAAGTGCATTAGTGCAGTCAGAGAATAGAAGTAACGTGAAATGGAATTGTAATTTTGTTCTTTGTGTTCGAAGACTTGTTGAAAATTTATTTATTTAATAATACGACCCATTTTCTTACGACGAATACGAGTGTGAAGTGTTTCGAACGCTATTCTTTTATTGAATTTCGTGGACCGTAATCTCAAATCTTGGTGAAACCATAATCTTTCCGGACCGACAAGATTCCAGCAAGATGTGTGGAGGTTTTACTTGTTCTAAGAATGCTCTAATTGCGTTGAATATTCTTTATGTGGTAAGTTAAGTATTGGACTTAAAATCGTGAACTTAACAAATGATTCCGAACAAAGGTTATAATAACTCTTGACCTTTCTATCGTATTGTGCTCTAAATTGACAAGTTTTATAAGTTTTCGATGTAATGTATGACAATGTAGTACAAGTAATCAGTTCGTAATTCATATCAATCGGCTCATAAATCTTTATCGAGAGCGATACTGTAGCTTAGAAATTGATGAAATAGAACGTGATTGCATTGTATTGAACAATGAAAATAAAGCTAGACCAAATTACCATTTATATCATGCTGGCATATACACCTGGGTCACCGTAGGAAGGGGACATAAAGTTATTTATAAAGAAAACATTCTTTTGGACTTACAGCTTAAGCCAAAGCATCAAACAAGACTTAAAGATAATGTGAAATTTAAATGTAACTTATAAGATACCAAACAATACTTTAAAACTAAACAAAGAAAGCAAAAAGATAAATACACACAACTTTACACAATTTACTACAATCCAACACTTATCTTAAATTTACAAAGCAACATAAGGCCGATGTTTGTGTATTCCAAGTAACATAACATTTTTTCACAATCTTGTTTGACATGGTAATATTTCACACAATTAATGCTGAGTCTACACAATGGGCTAACTTTACAATTCCTTTGCCGTACCCAATTTTGCTGTCAAAATCACAAAATTTGGAACTGAGATAATGCAGTTATATAGTTGATTAGGCTTTTTCTACACTGCTCTGTGACATGCCAATGTTGAAACTTGCTGAAACTCCTGTCGGCAAAATTATACTATTTTACTTACCACAATCATGACTTCACTACTAAACACTCAATAATGTGCAATGTACAGGCCAGCACATCTAGCTACACATTGATGTGTCTTGTTCTGTTGCACTGGAGGTGATTTTCATACAAAAATGTTCATAGTGCCCTGAGCTCATTACTAAGAAATTGATAGGGAGGGGCACTATAAACAAAACTTATGCACAAAGATATGGGACTGTACATAACGTAGAAATTAAAGGCTTCAAACCATCGCCCTCTAATTGAGAAGCAAGCATTCTCCCACTAGTCTTATCATCAGTCACTATTGTGCGTTGTGGCCAGAAAAGTACTGATACTAATAAATTTCAATTCTAATTATCGTTTAGTCTTATTGAATGGATTAGTCGCATTATGAAACATATTTAGAAGCAGTATTTAGCAGTTGCTGTTCAGGCCCCCAATTCAAAACTCTTTGATATTTTAACCGAATCGTTCGATTGGATATCATTCTCGAATCAAAGGACGCTTTCCAAGCTATTCAGAACATTCAGAGTTAAACGTTCGATTCGGATTCGGATACAATATCTTTATGCAACAGCGTTTACGGAGTTAGTTGGTGAAATAGATTATAAGAAAAATGAAAATCCTTTTATATACATTTTTAAGGCTTTAAAGGCCTAAAATATAGGAATGCATTAGTCTTGCACTATAATAAATTAATAAAATTGAACAAAATCCAGATTTTATTTAAAATAATAAAAGATTTCCATAATACATTCTTGCTTTGTAAACAATAGGACGTTTGGTAACTTTCATTCGATAACTGTGTTCTGAATAACGTTTGTAGCCTTTGCCGGTCGAGAAGTTCGAGTAATCGTACGGGTGTGACGTCATTTCGATTCGGTTTCGAATACGACAGTTTGACGTTCGATTCGGTTATTGTGAATAAAAATGAAATGAAATTGTACAATATCAAATCGAATCGGTCGACAACAGAGTTATCGTAAGGTTCTGAATCGACCTGCAGGTTGGATAAATTGCTCACAGAAACATTCAAAAACTGCCATTTGGCATTAAGAGAGAATAAAGAGTCAAAATGGACTTATCGATTTTTGTTCTGACTGTCCTTAATTGGGAAATAACTTTTTGCCCTGGTTGACAGAACAACCTAAATAATGACTTCCCCATGTGATAGTGTGCCACAACTGTGATAGTACCTATCTATCATATCACTGTCTAGCATTAGGTAGCACTACACTGAGGTATTTGCATGCTTGATGCATTAACTACATTTTGATTCGATATTATACATATAATTAATAGACAAATGTTTTGTTTCCGGCAGGTGGTAGCATCCATCCTGATTTCAGTGGCAGTGTATGGGCAAGCGTCCTCTTTAGTTGGAAATCTACCAATCGTAGGGGGTATTCTAGCATGTGGAGTGTTTCTTATTCTGGTGTCTCTTCTTGGATTGGCTGGAGCTGTAAAGCATCATCAAGTTATGCTGTTCTTTGTATCCTTTTTAACCTTATAAATTAACTGGATGTTTTTAACACTAAACAATTATGTTAACCATGTGTATGGTTAATATAAGGAATGTGTATTCCTTATAGTATTAGTAAATGCAAACTATTGTTAAATATGTAGTGACATGAATTGAAGCATAATGAGCAATGTCTTTATAACAATATAAATAAAAAAATAAATAAAAAAAATTAGTCTCCATTTGTACATGACAGAATATAATGTCAAATTGTAGGTACAATAAATAGTGGTTGCAAAATTTTAGATCTCTCTTTGAAAAAGCTTTATTAATTTTACAATTGCATCGCATTTTATGTGTTTTAATGTTTTTATCGCATCTTATTTTCTTTTAATTTTTAATTTTTATTTTTAAATTCATTCTGTTTTTTACTTTTGCTCTGCATGTTGTTCCCGTTTTATTCCATATTTCTTTCAACAAGTTTGCTTTGGTTTCTCTTAATTTATTTTTATTACAAAATAATAGTTTGATGTTGTGCATCAAAGAACTCTAACCCTTGAGTCACAGGTTATAACATATTTTAGGGGTGGAAGTATCACCACCACCTTAGGCACTGTTGTACAAAACCTGTATAATTGTAATCCATGCCATGTAACATGTTTCTGTTTTTTATGTATACAATAAATATATTATTAATTACTTAGCTATTTTTTTGGATGGTCTTAGGTCTTGTTTTGTTTTGTTTTGACAGAGGTACTTCTGTGTTTTTTCTGTGTTGGTTAAATTTACTAAATAATTTATTGTAGATTATGATTAATATTATTAGTCCTAGAAAACCAAATTTTACAGTATGTTAAAGATAACCATATGTTGATTCAACATGTGAACATTTAAGTACACATAATTTTGTGTGTGTATAATTTTTGTGTTTATGGTCATGTGTCAATTTAGGAGTCATTCTGCTATATATATAAAAAGAAAAGATTAAATTAAAGATTATTTGTATTTTTATTTAAAAAAATCGATATATAACAAAAATAGGTTTTTCTTACATTGTAAAACTAAAAAAATATTGAGATCTCGTCTTAGGATTATAATTATAACTATAAATATTTGAAAATCAATTTTACGTAATATAATTTATTTAGAGAATGTCATTTTTTTTTAAATTGGCCTCTATAAGGCACTTAGGACTAGTGTTCGACTTGTGCTTTGCGTAAATGGGATTTTTACATTTGTCGCACATTGACTTGTCATCGTTTTAATTTTTGATAAACAAAAGGCACAATATATCCTTTTCTTTGACTCCGGTAATTTATAATTATTATTAGACATATTAAGACTGAAAAAAAGCAGCCGTTGTAGCCTATAATGGTTTGACCTACTGCCTCTCAAGCAGAGACCGTGGGTTCGAATCTCCGAAAATTTCGGAATTTATGTGCAAAATTTTGTTTGAAATTTATCATGAGCGTGTGAAGTCCCCAACCCGCCTTGGGCCAACGTGGCGGACTGTTTGATGGGGTCGGCTGTCTGATTGGGCCGGGGTGGCCCAAAACCCTCGCCTTAGAAGAGACCCGTGTCCAATAGTGGGACGTACAAATAGCGGACTGAACTCATGATCTACGATGTTACTTTGTACGTCGTCTTGTAAAATATTATCATCTCTTTCACTGTCCAACCATTCGATCTCTTCGTCACTAAATTCTTGTAGTAACCAGGATATTTCTGCACCTTTTACACAACCTAATCACGCCATTTTGTTGTAATAATATAGCGTGTAAAAAAATAACAATTTGTAATTAAAAATATATAATTTTTATGCGCATAAAAATCACGAAATCCTATTGACTACACGATAACACCAAAGTCAAAAACTAACGCAAAAGATACGTCTCGTCAACTGAGTTGGCAGGAACGGCGGGTGCACTGGTGTTTAATACGAAGGAATTATATCATTTTTTTCGAAATCAAATACGTCGTTTCGACGTAGGTTATCTTTCTAGGGTTAAAGATGGGTCGACAGTAGGTGCTGACAAATGTTCTGTTCTTCAATAGAAGAATGCTGCTCTTGTTGCCAGTGATTCTGTTGCTCCATTTGTCCTTCTCTGGGACTTGAAGGCTTATTTGTCATAAAGTTGTTCCCATAGTAGATGACCAATCTCATTGGGTGGTTGACGCCAGGTCTCGCTTAGCTTGTTAGTTCATACACAGAATACTAGATCTTGAGGCCCATACAGCCAACTGCATGTGCGATCTGCTGCAACTATAAAAACTTTTTGTTTAGTTGAATAATCGTAATTTTGTAAACTAGAACATTGTTAATATGATTTAATATATAATAATAGCCATTGTGTAAGTTTAGTCACTTCCTGTTTGAGAAATCTGTGTTTTGCAAGTATGATAGCCGATAGCAATTAAAATAATTTGATTTTTTTACACAACTAATTTTATGCCCTTAGTTCATGTCAGAGGTACCCAGACTTTTTTCTCATAGACCACTTTCAAAATTTAGCTGGTTCCGGTGGACAACCTGCAGCTACATTTCTACCATATTCCATATCTATATTATTTTTTGTCACGCCAACGTAGATCCCCGTCGTATCTCCCGTGGACCCCTGGGGTCCACCTGGACCACTTTGGGAACTAAGGGTTCACGTCATACGTGAAGTGATAAGATATATAATTATAAACTAAATTTAAATCTCCTCCATACTCATAACTAAAACGGTTGGACAATTGGATTATTTTTAATTATTTACCTTGAATTGGGTTGCTTGTTGACGCGGAATGAGCTTTTGTCGAAAAAAAATCCCCCAACATCGGGATTGACAAAATAGATAAGTCTAAAATTTAAGGAAATGAATCTTTGAAATGTTATTTGTAATTTTATGTAACATTTAAATTGACCTTTATCATATATAGAAAGTGAAAAATTTAAAAACTTTGCACATCATATAAAAATTGTAGCTTTAATAATTTTTACCGAAACCATTGCACCATAATTAACGTTGATGCTTGTAGCTGTTCACAATACAGAGATCAAGTTACCACATTCCTTGTCGTCATCAAGATTTATAAAGAGCCAAAATTTTATATACACACATCAAAAGTGTCTAGGGATCAAGTACGTTTAAGAGTATTGCTGCAATTAGGGTTAATTATATTAACTTTTTTGTATCGCTATTGATACTTTTTAGTGAGTTTTAACATTTAAATTAGGAATATTGTTTAAAATTCGATAATAAGAAGAAAATCGATTGTCAACGTGGTTTTGTATAAAAATGAGTTATAGCGTTTTGACAAAATCATTACAATATCTGCATCGGAACCGAAACAATTTACATTATTATGGAGAGACGACATCATTTAACCCGAGAAGTGATGATGCGAGCCGTCGGAATGTTGGAAGCTGGTTCCAGGCAACGTGCTGTGGCTTTCACTCTTAACACTACACAGAGCGTCATAAGTCGCCTCTGGACGCGCTATCGCATGACGGGCAGCGTGGCCGAGCGACATAGAGGACGATCTCGCATCACGACTCGCAGACAGGACCGGTATATCCAAAATACTGCTCGACGGAATCGTACCATGACCGCCATGATGTTGGTTACGAGGCTCCACAGCTCCTCAGGCTTGCTAATAAGCGATCAAACAATCCGAAATCGTTTACGTGAAGTGGGTCTGCGATCCCGAAGGCCGCTCAGAGTTCCACCTATTGCACCCTGCAATCGTAGGACCCGTTTACGATGGGCTCGCAAACACAGAAACTGGGAGGAAGAAGACTGGCGCTATGTGTGCTTTTCGGATGAATACCGCTTCGGTATGAGACCGGATACAAGACGTACTCGAGTTTGGAGAACATCTGGACGTCATGAACGTTTGAGATATTGTCAGGAAGTTCATCCATATGGTGGGGGAACAATAATGATATGGGCCGGTATTTGGATCGGCGGAAGAACCGATTTCATTTGGATCAGGGGTAACCTCAATGCTCAAGTTTACGCAGAGAGGATTGTTTCAGATGTTATCATCCCTTTGCGAGGCCAGTTGGGTGATTCATTTCAACTAATGCATGACAACGCACGTCCACACACGGCTAGAGTCGTAACACGCATTCTTGCCGAAGCTCGTATCAACGTTCTGCCGTGGCCTGCTCAATCGCCAGACCTCAATCCAATAGAGCACGCATGGGATATGCTTCAAAGAAGAGCTGTGCCTAGTATGCATACCGTACATACTCTACAACAATATTTTGACTTGTTACAAAACACATGGGCGGCCATTCCTCAAAGTGATTTTGATGAACTCATCTTAAGCATGCCAAATCGCTGTAATTGTGTGATTCGTGTTAATGGTGGAAATACAGATTATTAATTTTCTTATCTTTACAATAAAAATGAGCAAAATCATCATTTTCGCCATTTTTTTGTCATTTAATTGACGCCGTTAATTTGAGTTTTTTCCCTCAATTTGCAAAAACATCAATTTTAGTTTATTTTAATTAAATATAGGGGTAAGCGGTTAAATAAAACATAAGCATTAAAGTAAGAAGTCGTCCTGGAAGACTGGATTTGGTAAATATTGCTTAAATAATTTTTATTTCAAAAATATTCACTTGATCCCTAGACACTTTTGATGTGTGTATTTTAACAGGTCACGTCATTCCGGGATTTAAAAGAAGTAAAAAATAAATTTTTAGAAACTGCTTTCATATAAAAGAATCGGAATATCCGACCAATATACACAACGAAAGAGATTGTTGCTTATAAATTATAAAAACTAGTTTAAGATTAGGTACCTGAAATGACATAATTATGTATAACAGTCAATTGCAGCTATTAAAATTTAAATATAGCGTCAGTACAACTATATTATTATAGTGTTGTAATTCAGACATTAATTGTTTGCGCATACTTTCAAGTTGAGACAAGTACTTACACAACTAGCAGCGGGGACAAATAATCAAATAATGCAGATTGATCCATTTTAAACAGAAACAAACACATAGATTACCTACCTTCACAACCTACAGTTATCACACTAGAATATTTATATATCACAGATAGGACAATACCTGTTATCATACGTGTTTGATCATATTTGTTGTTATTACCACCAGATTTTTTTCCTTGTTATATTTCGTTTTTTAGTATTAGATAAAAGGAAATTTAGATCTTTTAACCAGGCGCCATTTCATTCTGTCATTATGTAAGCAAAACAATTAATAAGTACCTTGGAAACAAACTTTTCTTAATTTTACATACTTAATTTATTCCAAAGACCCCTATATACTATATAATACTTAGAGAAAGCTTCTAAACATGAAACGGAAACTTTTTATAAATTACATATTTTCTTTACTGTAATTTATTGACTGAAGAAAAAGATATACTATTACTACAAAAATAAAAAAAAACGAAATATTGTTTAAGACATAGCTTTCCAAAGTGGTCTCGAAAGCAATTGGGGGAGTGGATGCTGTCCACGGAGTGCTACTGAATTTGTTTTATATTATATATATATATATATAATATATTTTATTTCCTTGTGATTTCTTAAGTTAATATAAAAACTACATGTTTTCAATTATTTTTTGTGGTGGTGGGCGTTGAATTTCATCTCGCCTAAGTGGGCGGTGAACCAAAAAAGTTCGGGAATCTATGGTTTAAGACAAAGTTAACTTAAGTAAGTTTTTTAGGCGGTATTGCTAGATTAAACTTAAACTTTTCTACTGGCAACACTGTTAGAAACGGTTTACTGTGAACAAATTTCTATGTGTCCTTAACTCCCAACAACAGTATATGGTAATTCTCTTCCTGCTTTTTCTGGTACAATTCTCCGTGGCCTGTGCATGCCTGGCTGTCAACTCTGACCAACAAGAGATGTTGGCTCGACAGGTAATAGCTATTTTCTGTTTTTTTGACGGTTCTGTCGTACTAAGAAACTATACTCTAGCCAATTATTATAATGTTTACAAAGTACCTATTAATACGCTTGATTTATGAATAAAATAATTAAATTTTGAATCCTATTAATATTTATTGCTAGATAGTAGGTAATTGTAGATGAAAAGAAACAAAATTGTAAGACGTAGTTTTATATTCATTTACTAAATATCTCATCCGGAGTCAATAATATATTTAAATTTATAATTACTATCGAGTTCTTAGGTTTTCGCGATTGTTACATATAGGAAATGAAACTATTTTTCCGGATTTAAATCGCGTATATCAGTCAACCGGGACCATGGGACCTGTAAAGGTCCCGAGACGTCGGTTTGTTTGAAAAAAAACAAATATACGCGATTTAAATCCGGAAAAATAGTTTCATTTCCTATTAATAATTATTACTCAAACTTAAAATATTTGCAATCTCTTCCTTCAAATAAAAAATCATTAGGGATGCCACAGTTTCATAAATAATTAATTACCGGTCATTTTAATATTGGGTTCAAATGACTAGTGACTTGAAATTTGTATTGAACAAAATTCGTCACAGACATTACTTACTACAAGAAAATATAAAGAAACAAAAACAAAATAAAAACAGAACAGGTCCGAAAGTTCAGTTGGCGTATTGTTCATTGGAGGTATCGATTTCAGAATGTTTTTCTGTTGGAATCTAGTAACGAAAACGCTACACATGATTTTAGACTTAAGTCTTAACATTTACTTTTATGTAGAGAAGTTTTTTATTTATTACTTCTGCAAAACTAGTTGTTTTTGTATCAGGGATGGAAAAAGGTGAACATGGATGTGCGGGGGCAAATACAGGAGCGCTTTCAATGCTGTTCGTTTGACAAGAGATTGGCCAATAGCACCGGAGAATATCCTACTTGCAATGATGTCGATGTAAGTAGTAACATACACACATCGGCCGGCACATTTGGCGGGCCACTGGTAAAATCCTAAAAAAACGCAATATTTTTTCAAAGATTTGCCTTATTTTACTTTCTTATTTTAGGTCTAATTGAAAATAAAAAAAATAGTCGACTGGCAAAGTCAATTTGATTATACGGGTGAATACAGTTGTGTCAAGTGGTTAAAGGTTAATTTTGTAGTCTTGTGAATTTCCTAAAAATTTAGTTGGCAAAGTTTTTTTATTCAGTAAACTGTCAATTCTTAAATTTTCAGCTGTTAAATAAAAAAATGCCTTTTTTAATTAAGATTCAATTCAGAGAGATTTCTATAAAGGTTGCGTAAGGCCCTGCTACGTCGATGTTCCAAGCTGTTATAGTCTTATTTATTTAAATATAAACGTTACTATTTTATATTCCCAGTTTCGTTTTGTTTCGCTGAATATGTGTGTGTTGTAAAATTATGTTTGAGTGCAATTACATATAATGTTTTATGCAAGAGTAAAGTATACCAGATTTCACATTCAGATAATGCAATTTGACTCACTATGTTATACTAATAAAATAATAGTAGTTTTTCATTATGTAAGTGACTGTTACATAATGAAAGGCATTAAAACACGAGCACGAGTGTTTTAATGCCTAATCATGTATAGTTACATACACTGCTTTATCTACACATATGTACGAGTATATTATAAGCTCTCTGTGACGTGTTCAGGAACCTCATGTTACGACTGCCGAAATGGCGGCAAATAAAACTTTTCTCACGCAAGTTACACAACCGTAGTTTTTATTTTTAATCCATAGACAAACTAGAAACCACTCCAACTATCATATCGTTCGATATCAAGTAACGTGTGAAATTGTCAAAATTGTTTGCTATTGACATTTCATTTCGAAAAAACTTCGTCTCGACTGATATTACAATTGAGGTCCAATTAAATTGTGTTGTTTTTTAGAGATGTTCGAAATTTGAATGTAATACTAACATCGAATTCGATGTTATTATGAAGCAATAATAACGTTTTCACAGATAAGAAATTTGTTCTAACAAAACAGTTTACCTTTATGCTGGTAGGAATTTGCGGTTTTTTAATATATAATAGAGAGTTAATGATATGTGTGTAGATGTATGTAATGTAGTTTTACATTATGCAATGGACGTAAGCCACAATTATTATTGTCAATAGTAAATTCATACACATCTAAACAAAACGAAAATAGGTTCCAGGTGTAGTTGTATGCAAAACAAGTGTAGGGCGGAGTTGCCAGAAACAAAAACGTTCAACAAAAAAAAAGTTTTTTTAAAATAATAAACATACTGACTAATATTGTAAATAAAAAATAATTAATAGTGATTAGATGAGATCTTGGTTTGGTATGGTGTGACGGGCTGATCTCCGCAACTCGACGTCTAGGTGCCTATTTTGGTGTGGGTGGCTTGGGATTTCAGCAGATGTCTTTTTTTATTTTTAAAATAATATTCTACCTTTCAGAAAATTTGCTGCCACGACGGCAAAATAACAGAGGATTGTTGGTGTCAACCATGCATGCAAAAATTGAAGGAGACCATTGACTACGCGTTCAAACTATGCGGCGGTATTGGACTTTTCTTCAGCTTTACCGAGGTATTTATTTCAATTATTTCGACCTTTTCATTACATAATGCATACATTTTTTAATCACTTATGGTATGAGTAGAATCGTTGCAATGATTTTGATAGAAAATAAATTTTCTTTTTGTTTGTAAAAGGTAAACCATACATATTATGTCTGCTATTCCAGTTAGGGATTATTATAGTTTTTACTTTATATTTCATTGGTATTTTATACCCATAAATTTGGGGTTTTAAATCATTCCGAATATTATGTATTCATTCTGTGAAGTGTGTCACCTTTATCACAATTATATTTACAAAGTGATATGTGACCGAGTTAAGTAACGCAGGTAAAAATGTTCATTTTTAGTTGTGTAAATTTAATTTTGTTAGTTTTGTACTTCAAGACGTGTGTTTACATGCACTTACAGATACCGTGAAAACAAATAAGGGAAATAAATATATTTTCTTAAAAGATTTAACTTTGATTTTTTTAAACTGTCACATACACAGTGAAATCAAATAAGGACAACATTTTTTAAAACTTGATTTTTTTTAAATTAACACACAGACATAGTGAATGACACAGTGAAATAAAAATAAGGGAAACAAACTAACACTAAGTCATAGGAGTTTTTCTTAAATTTGCAAAGTTCGCTAAAATTTAGAATAAGGTTAAGAATGAAACTGAAAATTAAATTGATAACAGTTTTGTAATGCACTTTTATATTTTACAATACAATAATTAGTAGCACGAATTTTGCACATAAATGATGAAAACGGTAACCGTAAGAGACCGTTACAGCCGTTTATAAATTGAACACAAAATGCATGCACTTAAAATAGAATTTACAATGTATTTGTTTTTTCGGTATTAAAACTTGTTACTGGTACAAAGAAAATACTTACCTTACTGATATTTATTATGTGTTCAATTTTGCAGGCTCTGGAATTACAAATGGGGAATTCACATAATAATAATTTTTGATTTTTCAATTTGTTTATCCTTTGAATTCATTAAGGCTCAGTCATTTATTTAATTGAGGCTGCACTATGGACTTCATTATTAAACATATTGTATTGTAGTATTAAAGTTAAAGGCATAATATTGCAACTTTATTGCAATATCATTAATGGTTAGTTTTCAGTTCATTCGATTACTTTTATGTTTGTGTGTGAGTTGGTACCTCAATGAACTAATTTTCCAGCTTCAGAGACCCTTGTAACTGAGTTTTAAGGTTAACTGGTTAGTTCTACAACCCATATGTTTGGTTAACCATTGAACGTGTACAGGTTGCTCATATTAAATTGATTAAAATGTAAAATATTATTTTGATTGAATATAATAAAAATTTTGTTATTTCCTTCAAATAATTACAAGGGTTGACCAAAAATGGGGTTTCTAACCTAACCTTAAACTGCTCTAAACACCTGGTCCCTGTACTGCAGTACGAAAATCTGGTTTTCTATTTGTGACTAACAAGTGGTGGATTATTTTGCAGTTTCTGGGTGTATGGTTGACAGTAAGATACCGTAACCAAAAGGACCCGCGTGCTAACCCCAGTGCATTTCTGTGAATGATCTGACGATACGGACTCACCGCATTATAATTATTGAGGTGGTTTGGTGTTTCGCGCATGTCTATCGCTTAGGCGGTTACTGCATTTCTTTTGACCAGCTGTTTCTTCTGCCCCCTACCCAGTAATGAACGTCACAAATTGAAATATAGTGAGTGGCTTTGGAAATGCCGAGTATTTGAATATTACTCTGAACGTTTGACGATCGGTCTGAATATTTTTTTTACACCCCTCTTTACATCGTCTTTTCGGTCCTTTCTATACATGTACAGGGTGACACATGGCTATGCGACACGGAGGGTACTTTTAATGCCGAAGATAAGATATTTGACTTATTTTTTCTTAAGTATTACTGCTTTCAATGACATTAAAAAGTTGCTTGCCTCATCTGGGAAACAAACCGATCAAAATGTGAAGAAAATCTGTATTTTTATGATGCCGGTCGAAAAGGTACAATTGTAAGAATTATTTCCTTATAAGTAGTATTTTAAATTAAAAAAGCTGTGGCAACCTAATATATTGACCTACCGCCTCAAGCACAGGCCGTAGGTTCGAATCCGGGCTCGCACCCCTGAGTTTCACGTAATATGTGCTTTTCAGAGAAGGGAAATATCGTGATGAAACCAGTATGGCTAGCACGACAAGGCGCGACTTGCGCGAGAGCGACACAAAGCGCGAGATCTCTATGCGAGAATAGCAATATCTCGCGCTTTGTGTCGCTCTTGCGATAGTTCTGCCCTGACGGGCTAGCCCTACTGCATGTCGAAGAAGGTTCACAACCCTCTGAAAACGTGTGAAGTCACCAACCCGCATTGGGCCAGCATGGTGGACTTGGCCTAAACCCTCGCCTGAGGTGAGACCCGCGCCCAGTATTGGGACGTATGAGTTGATTACGATGGAGATAATAAATTAATTATCCTATCTACAACAATCAAAGTACTTTCCCTTCATGCCGCATAGAAGTGGGACACCCTGTAGGTATGCAGAATAAACCAACACCGGAAGTAAAAATTGTTGCAAAAGATTTGCACATTATTACATTGCTAATTCAATGGTGTTTTCAACGTATTAAAGCTCTGTAGCCCGGTGGTTCAATAGTTGTTTAGCGATTGAGATCCTTACTCCATTTAATATCAAAGTTACGTATATTTGTGAGTGTTAATGATGGAACGAAAACATCATAGTGAGACAAAACCACCCTGGGAAGATGTCCCAACTCAAATTGGTCCAGCGTGACGATAGCTAAAATTTCTTAGTCCCGTGTATCAATAGATTGGATACCCCTATCTCGACCCCTCCTACGTATCGAAATCGTATTCGAAATTGCCAAGTTTACAGGGGAGCGTTTTAAAGTTTTGAATTCACTGAAATGAGCATAACACGTGACTTTATTTGACTTCTCAGTTTTATTCGGTAAAGCTCGTTACTCACATAGAGTAAATCTAGGATTTTATAATACTCTATGTGAGTAACTAGCTTTGTCGAATAAAACTGAGAAATGCTAAAGTCACGTGTTATGCTCATTTCTGTGAATCCCAATATTTAAAACGCTCCTCTGTAAACTTGGCAATTTTGACATACGATATTTATGTAAGAGGGGTCGATTTGACTGCTCTGTAGTAGTGAGACGTAAAGTGGATTGATGATTTGACTTGATTTTAATATTTTATTCACATGAATATGTTGAGCATGACTATGAGGTTTTTTATAATTACGTCTAGAGAAGCGTTCAGTGGAAAGATGCTCCCTCATTTTCATTCATTCACTCATTCAAAACGATCCTCAGTACGTAGCTTGTACGGCACTAAAGTGTAACTCCTAAATGGATGTTACCGTTTATTTTATAAATTGTGATTTCTGATTTCTGATTTAGCGTGCCGCAATTTCTTTTACGAATTTACAATCTACTTTCTCGTTTTGTCATCAAACGGAAGTCAATTTTTTTTTTAATAAGAAATACATTTTTAGTAACGATACTTATCAAGTACCCCACTAAGTCTTATCTGTCGGGAAGGTAAGAAAATTTAAATTGAATTTGTTGCTAGCAGGAGATACAACTGATTGGAAAAAAGTGTAGTGACCCCCTTTGACTGGTATTATAGTCAACCTGTGACGAATGTTTTCTCTTTTCCACATGTTATACTTTAATATGTGTATGAAAAGGCTGCACAACTATCTAGTGGCCTAAACGTTGATTATAATACGAGCTTTACGCTGGTGCTACATTGATGTTTATGCATGGCTGACAATTATACTTCAGGCTGCAGTTTGTGTCTTTGACATGAAGTGAGTGAGGATGCTGTGGTTCAAAATAATAGCATAGTATATTTAAGACGAGTAGTGTCACTCCTCTGTTCGGCGCGTCCAATGCCTACACGTCCTTCGCAACGTAGGGTTGTCAAATGTTATTTTAGTAGCAGCTACGCGTTGTAAACATAATTAGGGAAAAATAAGGTATTCTCCAATATTCTCATGCTATAGGGTAAATAACCTTTGTCAAATGCGGCATTTACATGTTGATGTTTGTCGCGGGTTATAATTTTGGGTGTATAATCATGAAATGCAAGTTAATATACACATAACTATACATATATAAATAAAAACAAATTATATATAATTACAATTAAAAAAAAATATCATTATGACATAGTAAATTATTTTAAATACCGAGCGAATGCTTTAATTCTATAATCAAAGACGCGTATGACTCGCGCAGTGCAGCTCGAGTGCAGCGCGAGATTATACGATTCCGTACAGGGCTTACGGCGGCCGTGCACACGTCTATGCCGCGCTGCTATGTTTGTATGGGGTTATCCTACTTGTTTTATTATATTATGATAATAGTTAAAGACACTTACTATGTCGAATTACCGGGTAATGTAAAAAAATGTAGCCACAGCCTTACATGTCGTGGCGTTGCACACTTCAATTAATTTCCCATAAAGAAAAATCTGATGTTACCGCTTCGTAATCGTGTAGTGTATTAATTTGAGTTAACACTTTTTTTTTCATACATATTTTCATTTGACCATTTAATTATTTTCTCTCACCTATAAAAAGTGAAAGGAAAGCAATTTCACCATGAAAATTAAAAAAATAAATATTTTGAAGTTGTAAGTACTCTCCATTCTTATGGTATCTCAGATTGCTATTGAAAGTTATACTCAAATATCTGTGTAATCCAAATTGAACAAAAAAACTTATAATAATGAAAAATATCAATAAAGACGAAGCATACGAAAATTTTGGACCTTGTAATGTCCCCACCTCGTACCCAGTAAATTCTTTAAAACTAAAACATATTACATGTCATTCATTAAAACTGTTTCAAAGACTATTAAGAAGTGCACAAAACAATATGTTTATAGAAAGCAGAAGTCAGCCTACCTCGTCGAAATTAACATTGGCTTGGATTAACCCTTTTACTTTTTGCGGTAATTAAATTCTATTTATGAGCATGCAGTCGCATTTGTGGTTTAAAGAATTTTTTTAGCATGTCTTGAATGCACTGGCTTTGAAATGTTACACATTTGACGCAGACTAACTAGTGGACACCTGTATTGTGTAAATAGCATGCAGTTACGACTATCTATGTGACGAGAATTTTTATTAAAAGATAATGGGTTGTGTTCATTGCCTTACTACATTATAGCTCACTAATTTGAAGACGAGAATTAGTCAGCAATAGATAATTACTATAATATAATTAATATAATTACTGTAACGACATAATAATAAAAACTAAAAGTATAACTTAATTTTAAAATTTTTTAATTATAAGTATTATAATTTTGGTCTATTCGTATGTATTCTATTTTGGTCTATGTGCCAGTCACAATGACATTATAATTATACATTGTTATATATAAATGTTGAAATAGATATTCGATATACTAAACAACATCATAGAGTATACTAAAATGTAATTTACATTTTTTAATGGAATGGAATTCACATCGGAAGCAAAACATAATTTTTTTGCCAAATTTATTGACATTTAATCAAGATAGAGCGAATTTTCTATTGCGGCACCAAGACTACAAATTAGTGTTGATAATTGTTTCAAGATATATGTGTCATGAAGTAATTATCTTCTAAACATCGAATAAATTACATTATATACTTTCAAATTTTTTGTTGAATGAACACAACATATTGTCTTTCTGTTAATATATTTTTGACATATTTCTACAGCAATCTATATTTGTTTTTCAGTTATTCGCTCTGTGGCTGGCTCGACGGTACCGCAATCAACCTGACCCCAACTATAAGGAGCCTCATGCAATTTTTCCTAGAAGCAATTATTTATATTAGTTATTAAGCGTCGTCCAAGTTTCAGTTTAGCTATGTAATAGGCAAGCTGTACATTGTGAAATTTAATTCCTGGAGAAGGGGTTTAAGTACCAATACGTACATGCAGCTTTTGAGAATTAGTTGCAGGTAGGAAGGGTCGATTTTATTTACTCGTTGCGTGAAAGTTCCCATAGTAGAAATTGATTAAATGAATAGGTTTTATCATCTCTAAACATTTCTTTTTGAACAAAACGTGGCACATTTTCCAACATACCTTAGTAGCCCGCTATATTACTTGCGTATTTACAATACTGGAGCTAGATGACGCAGCTAATTGCTAAGGCGCTGGCAGCTATTATAGAATTATTTAATGTAAATTAATAAATAAATATTAGACAACGTCACATTACGTTGTTCCGATCCCAAAGTAACTAAAGCTTTTGTGTACCACAAACACCCAAATCTCCGTGGCCGGATAACTGCCTCCGTAGCCGATCGGTTACCATGCCGGATGGCCACGCAGAGGTCCCAGGTTCGATTCCCGGGCCGGGACAAATATTTGCATGACCTACATTTATTTGTCTCGTGAGTTTGGTTATAATTTGTGGTTGTCTATGTGTGTGTCCATGGCACCCGCGACACAGGGTTTCCCTAGTGCGGGGCTGTGTTGAGTGTGTGCGTTATTATAAAAAAAACCTGAGCCAATATAGAAAACTTAGTATTCCACATTGACCCGACCGGAGATCGACCTCGGTACCTCAGAGATGGCTTCATGTAAATCGGTGTGCAAGCCACTCGGCCACGGAGGTCGTCGAATATTTTTTTAAGTTACCTTGCTAGTTACTTTCCTTTTAATATTAAGGAGCGATGTCATTTAAATGATTAACACTATTTAGAGGTTTCTTATCCCAGTATGATTTCTTTTTGTTTTCTCGATATTTTGGAAGTTAGACTCTATATGGTCACAGGTTGACTAGCAGCAGCAGATGACTGCTTTTTGAGAACAGAGATATCTCTTCGCTATCCACGACTACTTTTATTTCGATTACTTGTCGTGTTACTCATTTCTTTCCGAGAAACCATACACCTGTATCCACATGCGAAACTGAAGTCGAAACATTTTTTATTCTATGATTATTTTTGTTAGCACCGGATTCCATGGGATTCCAAGAAACCTGTAATTACTGATAATCATTTAGTGAATAATCACGGTAGTCTTACATTTATAACTTAAAAATTAATTTTGAACACAGGTACATTAGGAACGGACTAGGACGGTTGACTCAACCGTGACCATGGGACCTGTAAAGGGCCCGAAACGTTGGTTTGTTTGAAAAAACAAACATACGCGATTTAAATCCGGAAAAATAGTTTCATTTCCTATGTGTAACAATCGCGAAAACCTAACAACTCGATAACAGATATACTATTTCATAGTTAAATTTTTATGAAGATTTTCTGCAATTGCCAGCGCCTAAAACCAATAGACAAACGTAATAAAGGACGAAGTCCTACGTTGTGAATAAATATAATAAAATTGTCTATTTATTTTAAAATTATAATGGTAGCTTCACACGGCCCGTGATTTCACGTACCCGTCGTCACAAGTTACCGATACGCGGCGGCGGATCCGACAGGCCAGTTGGCGCATGCTTACACGGCGCGACCCGCGAAACCACGGGATGTGGGAAGCCAGCTTTACAGTTACCAATTGTAAGCGTGTCTTATATGCTATAACGTTCTCGGTTTTACTTGTCAGTGATTAGTTTTATTTAGTGTAATTAAAGTTAGAATTTAATTTAAGAATTTTAAAAACATAGCTAGAAGTTTTAAAATAGTCTGTTCATTAAACTAGTATGATTTATCAAGAGGCTTCCTATTTGGGAATAGTAGTACTTTAATGTAATTAAGTGTATATTTTATTGTATTGACGTGAAACTTGAACAATTTGTTGTGTAAGTGAATACTATACGATCTTTTTATGGTGAGTTGACCGGAAAAGACGTGCACGTAATGTCGTTTGATACGGAAGATGGGAAACAGAATGGGGTCTGCCATGTAAGAGGTAGATAAGTCCACCTCCCTGGACTATATTACTAACAACATAAACGACAACTTTTGTTCCATGACTTAATAATTCATCAGATTTTAGTTTCGTACAAAAACATATTTAAATACACATATATAAACATATTTAAATAGATCACTCTAAATGGTGATAACACGTTGCGATTGCAAAAGACAACGCTAGCGTAAATATCAGTCCGATGCAAAATGCAACGCTTTTTTTATTATCTTTTTCTGTGTATTTTTATGTTGTGGCGTTGCAATATATGGTTTCCATTCTATACTATTCTAAACAGATTGGATGAGTTCATTAAGGACTGGGGAGGGTATGACAATAACTGGAGGAATGGAAAATTTAGGGGAAGCTAATGGACCAGTGCAAAATTTAAAGAAGTGGTTTTCATTTAATTGCTACATCTCGACATAGAAACGGTTTATTTTAATTGGAGAATCAAAATTACGTGCACGTAATTTCAGTAGCGTATTTTCTGCTTGATGTTCTGAACTTAGGGATTATTCTGGAGTACATTAAAAAAAAAAATCTTGCATACTAACGTATCACTTTTCCGTCACTATGTAAACTACTAATAAAATGTTTATCTTCGAATGTATTAGCGCGACAATACGGGTTTTCAGTATATGTGTCCCTAAAAACACGAAACAAATCTCCGTACTTCCGCGAACGATTTATTACGTATTTTCATAGAAAAAATACGGGTTACATGATCCCACCTCGACATCAGAGTTGGCAGATGGGTGCAACTTCTCGCACAGAACTTGCATGAATCGCGTACCACTTGAAAGATTCGCTTAAAATTTTAATTTACTTACCGAATATCTGAGCTAATATTCTACGCTGCACTGCTGTGGTATGTTTCTTGTATAGAAATGCTTAATTTTATTTATTGGTTCATCGTTTTGTTATTAAGGAAACCTAAAACGATGCTGATTTCCTTGGTTTTTAAGCTTTTTTTTGTGTAATAATACTGTGTCAGATTAGGTTGGTCTTAAATTAAGAAATTCCTTGTACTACGAATACCACAGCAACGGAATTCACTCCGGGATGCAATACAGAACATTCAATTTAGAACAAGTTCATTTCTCAAATTGATCCCGCCGGCAATCGACTCCAAGAATTCCACGTCCAGTGCAAATCGTCACGCCACCGAGATCGTCAAAAATACTGCGCGGGTGTTAGACATAATAAAAAAATTGGAATATCTCGTATTTTTTGGGATATATGTACGATGCTGTCGTATGTGTTCATCGTATACGATTAAAAATTCACGTACGCCTGGCAACCCTGATTGATGTACGCGTATTGATTCATTACGTACATCATTCCAAAGACATGCTCCAGAAAATCCCCAGGTCACCTAAGTCACTTGTGCTTTCTCAATTGAATATGATTAATTGTACATTTTGTGTACTAGTCAATAGATTAATTTTAGCATAATCTTCTTGTTTTTTGTCTATCGATGAAGTCTGAACAAAATCTGAATTTATTAGAAAAAACTAAAGTTTATGTTTAAATTTCTGCTCATTTTTATTTTACAATGTTTGTTTTCGTTATTGTGAATAAATTGAGTTGGTATAAAAAAGAACTTAAAAATGAATAGCATGCAAACATTGGCTTACAATTACATGGACGTCGGGTCCGCGCTAAAAAGTGTCCGAACTTATAGGGCGTTAAAATCGTATACAGAGCGTCATTCACGCTTTAGTCTTCGTTTGTGTTCACAGCAAAGCAAGCAAAATTAGACAGTACTGCGATGACATTACAATTTAAATTCAACGTTTTAGCTTTTTCATATTCCTTTACATGTCACTACGTTTAAATAGGTTGACTTGGGACATTTTTTTCGTGGTTTTTGTATTAGACCCGTCGTCCATTTATTTGCAAGTCAATGCATGTAAATGAATTTTTCTTATTTCTTGGTTTATATTAATGGACGTCGCAGTTCAATGATTTGGGACGAAGCTATTATGATTAAAACTTAACTATGAGCTTTTTGTAGAATGACTTCAATTATAATTTGGTTTTAGTACTTTATCCAAGTTTCGCATCATGTTCGTCGAAATTATTTCGTTTCTTTTAATACTCATCTTACTTGAAGCACTTGTATTTTATTTAAATTTAATATCGGGACATTTGACGTTTCGGACGTGTTGCAACGTTCATGGTCTCGAAGGTATTGAAGGGACGAGCGTCAACATCTTCTAGCTGTGCTACTTTTTCTAAGTATCCACACTTTTGATTCAAATCGGAATCGATCCGATCGGGTAGTCTCGAAATCAGGTGGATTTCCGAGCGAGAAGATAAACCTGATTCCTACTATATCTTTCTAATTTGTGAGTTAAATCAACTATTGTTTCGATTTGAAATGTCAAAGTTTCCGATCGGCCAGTTGTGATTCGCAATTATGCGCCTCGACTCGGAAGAGACGCAGTTTCCGACCGGGAGAGGCAATCAAAAGCAAGCTGTTGGTCCTCATTATTTATTTGTGCACTAGGGTTGTCACTAGATCGACACGCAATACTGATGATATCAGGCAACTAGTCGGGCGATACTTGATGTCGTTTACATTACCAACACCAAGATGAAGATGTAGCTTACAAACCAAATGCCGGCAGGTAGAATACTAGCAGGGCTAGAAGATTTTGACAGTTGCTTTCTCATTCTCTTCGAAACCATGGACTTTGCGACACGTCCGAAACGTCGAAATAAATAAAACATATTTGTACGTGTTAAGTTGTTAAGTCCCGATATTAAATTCAAATGTGTGAAAATTGTGAAAGTTTAAATAAACAAATAATTTTATTACTCATAAACACGATCTTCCAATTCTGAATGTATTCTATGTATATTGTGCAGAGAACTCACCCGAATTAGAATCAAGATTGATTCTAATTCGGGTCAGTTCTCTACACACTCCGACCATCTTCATTACCACTGACGATTTGATGTCTGCAAGTGATGACGTTATGAAGGATGAAGTTCTCTCCTATACCTCTTTAAACCATCCGATTTAGAATGTCGAACGATTGAATTCTTCCGCCTTTTGCAATAATAATGATGATACTTACGATTGCTCATGTTATACAGTTTTATCTTCTAATTAAGGTCTGAAGGTCTAGATCGTGCATTAACTTTGTGTACTAGTAATACTAAAAATACCTGGTAAATTGGATTTCTACTTTCATTCAATTATTTAGCGTACGACTTGCCTACGTTTTTGTTACGTTTTCTCAGATAAAGGGAGCTATGAAAGTGTATAAAAAACAAAGGGAAAACTTTCACATTACAAGAATAAAAAGTTTTACAATTTTTAGAGCTGATCGTGCAACCACAGTGTCGTCCCAAAGCGCCTTTCATTATTATGCGAAAATACGTGCGCGCACGATCGCGTACACGTACAAGCCGAGCTGTTATTTGTACGGAGTTATCATACTTCTCTTAGTTTACTATGGTACAACTTTACACACAAAATTGCTACTATGAGTAACTATTTGTTCCATTCATGATTATGTTCTTGTAGTACGTACACGTCTTGTTGCATGATCCTTAAACATTTTTATTTGTACAATCCATTGACGTCTAATAAAATTCCTTTGTCTACCACTTGCCATCTTATTTGCAAAGCTTTAATTAGTTTGCTAGTGCTCCAATTATTTTCGAAACGAATTTATTTTTTTGGTATGCTTTATCATTTATTTTTTGGAATTTATTTTTATTACAATTTTCGATCGTAAATATAAATACGTTTGTATTTTACGCGTGACAATTCAAACATACCTTTCCTCGATGTAATTTAAATAACTCAGATTTAATCCTTTCCAAAAAGACTACAATTGGCGAAAATTATTTGAGATTGCGAAGTGTTCAAGGCATTTTTGCTTGTAACTGAAATTAGTTTAAAAATAATTGAAATTATGATAATTATACTCAAATATTTTTGAACATTGACATCTCGGATCATTTTGTGGTTGATTGTATCATCATTCTTTATTGTATTGTCAGTGTACTGATAACTAAATGTAATTATTCTGAAATAAAATTTGTTAAGCATCATGTATGTTTTATTAATTTACCACCAACGATGTAATTCTGGACTCATATGTGGTAGGTTTGTGCGACAAATTTAGAAGCACTGCAGCGAGCGCTTCTATAAGTGTCTAATTTGAAAGCGCCCTTCTATGTGTCACAGGGATTTATAACAGAGATCTATGTAAAACTGACTGGTGTTGGCCTTCGTATGAAATATTTCAACATTTTCTGTATAAAATTACAGAAACACTTTGCTGTTGTTATAAATGTTGCAAATCTTGCTAATGTTAAGTTTGGAGTATGCAATCTTCTAAGTGACCTATAGATTTACCAACCATTAAGGCGATTAAGGTACCTTCATATTACTTGCTTGTAGCAGCGCCGTGGTGGCGCGGCAGCCGGGCTTTTGTAGCGTTTTAGTAATTTTTAGCTCATTAATTGTGGCTGCAAGAGTGGCGTCACGACATCAGTGGCGCTGCAACTGCGCTCTAAATCGCTATCTCCAATGAAAATACGCCAATTTAATTTTTGGACCTGTCCTGTTTTTATTTTTTCCCCCAATTTTCTTTTCTCCCTTTTCTGAACTAAATATTTATACCATTACAATATTGCAAAATAATCATGTAGTGTAGGTGCTTGAAGATCGATGTAAGTCAAATATGTCATTTGATGCTGCAGCTCATTAATCATCGCGGGATTTGACAACGCCGCCGCGCAAGCTCTGGTGCGCAAGACGCCGCCCGCCCGCCACCAGCGCCGCCATGCCCAGGGTGGAAATAACAGAACCCTCACTCGCGCGCCACCCGCCACCAGTCGCGCATCGCCCGTCTCCATCGCCATACCCATCGATCCATAGAACGTGACTTTGTACCGCGTCACACAAATCTCGTACAAATACAGTGTAGTGACAGTGCCACGATGTCCTTCGATAAAGACGAACTTCGTGATGAGTAAGTACCTACTAACTAATTAACAACCGTAAAAGAAATTGCACCTTGTTAGCTCTTTTAATCCTCTGCTTGCCTTTCGTGCAAATTAAGAGTCTCTCTAGTAATTAACGGTAATTTATATTTGTCGTGGTATATATATGTGTAGTATTTAGTACATAAGGGCGGAATGTCACCGAATAAACTGCTATCGTATACGTGTTTAGGGTATGGATATGTGTAAGGGATTTTTACGTGTCTGGTTGATGTACAGTCATAATAAATAATATGTATATGAAATGGAACGTGAAATGAAGAGCGTAAAGTTGCGGGAAGTTTTAATTGAACACGTCTGCGACTCAACGTAGGCCGCAGTGTAATATAACGAAGGTGTGCAGATAAAAGAAACAGACGGAGGGGTGGCGGGACATTGTTGCTTCGGTAAACAACAGACCATTCATGGGGAATGGGAAGTAGGTGAACTTGACACGACCTCTTTAGCGTCATGTTAACCTACTTTGCGGAATTGTCGATATTATATAAGATTCCTAGGAAACTGAAATTCTTTACAGGTGAAATATATTATTATTTGATTAGCAGATGCAATGGCTTGAGACGAAAATTTCTAAAATATATATTAGCCTAAATGGACAGAAAGAGGATTATTACTTTACTTGTGAGTCAGCTAATTGAACTATGTATGAATGGGAAACCAAGAAACGTAGAAGTTGAATTTTCTGCCGTTTCCCAATACCTTTACCAAACAGAACAAAAGAGTACCTACAATAAAGATTGCTGTAACTCACTCATTTCACATTTTGAGATAATGCGAATTCAATGTTTATCGTCTCCTAATATTATGTTTACAAATAATTTGCAATTGAATCGTTTTTATGATTCATTTGTATTTCAGTATTTATTTATGTGCCCTATATTTAACCTGTATATGTATTTGTATTTTAACCTGTATTTGTCGGCAAGTAAAATAATGAAATTATATTAGAATGTCGATTTTTGCAACAAAATATTTTACAGCTCTTTTTTGCTTTTTTTATATAAAATATACCTATAAGTGCGCATTTGACCTCTATGTTACCTGGTCGAAAGTGACGATGAGGTCGACGATAGCGCATGCACACCTAAATAATGCCGATTGACTCTCACTTTTAAAAGGCCCAAGTTATAATGTTTAGGGAATAAGTCTGCAGGCAGGGAAATCTTTGGAATATCCACAACATAGCGGTGGAACCCCAGTATATGTCTAGTCCCTCGGTGATGGAACGGGGAAGGCGGAATTAAATCGTGTAATTCCAACGCATACACTTCGTGATATATATCCTGTAGAATACCGATAAGCCGACAACTTTAAGGCGGTGTTAAGGCTCTGCAGCTTCGCATCTACTAATTCCGAGTCACCTATAAGCCCCTTGACACGTTTGTCGATCGATTGAATCCAAGGTAGTCAGTTGGTATATAGCAGAGCCATCCCATAGGTGGCAACAGTACTCTACATACGACCAGACTTGTGCTTAGTACAGCTGAAGCAACTGTCCCGGTGTGAAGCAACGCCTTATCAAAGATGACAAGCTTCCTGGTCCTTCCTGGAATTATTGGCCTTGGATTCTATGTATCTGCCGAAATTCAAATTGGACGACAGATCAAGTACGGTTACCTATCAGTAGTCCGAAGATACATTTTCCAGAAATAACGTTTGCTAACTTAAACTAACCTAACCGAACCTAATCGTGTATTTGCGATAAACATCCAACATATCCTGAAAGAATAACGGTTTCGTTCTAATTCGATTTTGGGTGTAATGAAAATTCGAATAATCGTTATTTCGGAAAAAAAACCGAGTTTGTGATAGGTTACCGTCAAGTACCTATCTACAAGTGTGCTAGGAACTCCGGCCCGGCTATCTATCGCCTATGTTCGGAAGGGTAGACTTGTAAGACCACTCGAATCGAAGGTCCCCTAACAAATCCGCGATCCAATCGCAAAGGTCAGTGGGGGGAAAGGCTTGCGTGCCAGAAGATCCTTATTAACAAGTATATTCACGTTTACAGAATTCCGTTATATATATATATATCCGTGTAACGGAATTCTGTGAACGATTGACCAGGCTTTGCCTTTTCAGCGGATGTAATTAGGTAGCTACGTTTGATTGCTTATTCTTATTTGAAAATAAAAATAACAGAACGCCATATAGATAAAACAATAGAGAGTGTACAGCAATGAAACATGGAGGGCTATATGATAAGAATAATAAATTGGCCTTGAAGATAATCTCAGCACTATATATATATATATATCGTCCCTTACAACGAAAACCAATTAAATCGAAATTTTGACGAAAATGACTTAAGAATGCCAAAGTACTTAAAATTTTGTCATTTTTCGTCTGCGAAAACCGATTAATCGCTAAGTCTTATAGTATCGCTGCTAGCTAATAAGATAAACGATTATTTCAAGCATTACCAAGGTTTGTTTTCAAATACAAAACATTAAGCATAATTAGCTTGACTGCTGACATATTTGTCTCCAATGATTGTCAGTTAATCTGATAAAATTTGGTTTTCTTCAGATAGAGCTCATGAAATACTCAATTTTTCCCTCAGTAACAACCATTTACTAAGATTTAAATCTCCATTCTAGATTAAAATGGTCAAATAAAAGCTATTATAACAGTTTAATTGATTTTACCTGACGAATTCCATTTTAACATTACAATCTAATCGGCTAAGAAAATATTCTATATCAAGATAATTGTTTTTCTCTGATAATACTTATTCAAGGATGCAACTTAATTACTACAGCGAAAAATGATTTAACCAGATTAATTTGTTTTACCTGAAGAATTCCATATTAATCAATACAACATTGTAACGCTAACTAACTGTAACGAAAATATTGTATATCTAGATAATTGTTTTTCTCTGAGACGATACCTAGTCACGGACAAACACTAAAACTTTAACCCTAGATAGGAAGAGAAGAACCACAAGAGCGTATTCGACACAATGTTCTTTTGAAATAGAAAATGAAAGGGTCTTTGTGTGCTAAAAGTTTTTTTGCACTACCCTTTACATCAGCCAAAGCGTGGTACAAAATGCTGTAAAAAATAAAGATTTTGTTGGACAATACAGTAAAGATAAAGACCCTCGTGGAATGTGCGTGGCACATAATAAGACACCTCCTGAAAAAGTTCAAGAGGTCCATGACCACATGCGATCGTTTCCATCCATGGAGAGTCATTACGTAAGAAAGAAGTCTAAACGTCAATATTTGGATAGAAAACTATCTATTGCAAAGATGTACAGTCTTTATGTTGACGAATGTAAAAAGAAAAACAGTAAACCTGTATCTGAGATAACATATCGGAGAATGTTTTGCAATGATTTCAATTTGGGATTCTTTAAACCGAAAAAGGACCAATGTCTGATTTGCACTAAATATGCACGAAGTGATGCTAAAGATAAAACGGAACTCGAAAAACAATTTGCTGAATACAATGCCAGGAAAGAGGCTTGTAATAAAGAAAAGGAAAATGATAAGATAAGAGCCGGTGATAATAAGGATTTTTTATCTGCTTCTTTTGATTTACAAGCCATACTTCAGATACCTAGTGTAGACATCGGTCTTCTATATTACACGCGCAAATTAACTGTCTATAATTTGACAGTATACGAGAGTGCTCTTCCAAACCATGCATATTGTTTCACTTGGTCAGAAGTAAATGGCAAAAAAGGTAGCGCGGAAATAGGTACTATTTTGTACCACTACTTGTCGAATTGCATTCCAAATTCTGTGACTTAAGTAACCCTTTTTTCTGATACCTGTGGCGGGCAGAATCGGAATAAGAACGTAGCGGCAATTCTACTCTGGGCTGTTCAAAAAATAGAAAACTTGCAAATCATTGAACAAAAATTCCTTGAAAGTGGACATTCACACATGGAGGCAGACTCTATGCATAGCGCTATCGAGACGGAACAAGAATATACAGATATCTATTCAATGCCAGATTGGATAAAGGTATTTAAGAAAGCAAGATCAAAAAAAGTATATATTAAGAAAGAAAATAAGAAAGTTGTTAAGAACCCATACGTTGTGAAAGAATTCAAATATGATGAGTTCAAAGATTTAAAAGATCTGTCTAACAAAATTTTGTTAAATACAAAAATAGACACAGAAGGAAAGCAAGTTAAGTGGTTAAAGATAAAGCGACTGAGAGATATTAAAGGAGAAAACAAAATATTCAATTACGTTATGTCAGAGAATTTTTTCTGCAATTGATGTTAGTAAAAAAAGAAAAGGAATGAAAGAAAAGGAAGTAAAGCCAGTGAAAACTTAGATTCTGAGCCAACAAAGAGAACATAATTACGAAACAAGAAATAGAAAGAAAAGGACTGTGGACGAAACGGCAACGTCCGTGATTTCTGAAAGATCAGAAATCAGTGAAGTGCAATATTTTCCTGATAAACTATTGCAACTCTACAAAAAAACCTTTATCTATAAGTGTTGCAAAAATGAGAGACTTGCTGCAATTATGCAGCAAAGGCGTCATACCAGAGGGGTACCATCCCTGGTTCAACAATTTGAATAGCGATGCTGTTTGTAAAGACAGGGTACCTGATTGCACAGTCTCTGATGACGAATCTGCAATATCTTCGGATGATGACTAACAACAACCCAATTCAAAATAGTTTATTTTTTTAAGTACCTACCTAACCCTGGTATTCTATTTTTACTGTCTTAATTTTAATTATATTTGATTATAATTGTAATGACATATTATTCTCAGTTTTACCTAACTAGAAGATAAAAATGCTTAGTCATAAACAAATTAGATAATTTTGTTTAGAATTTAATTAAGTTTATCAAAGTAAAAAATTAAATAGTCCTTGTTTGATTTTCTAATTTGATTATTATTTCAATTACCTATTCTCGATACCTAGAATATGTAAATGCTTGATGTAGATGCGCATTAAAGATAATATTTTATTTAGAATTTGAAAATATGCAAAGTCGCAGGACTTTGCATATTTAAATTTTTCCCAAAAATGTCCAAATCCCATGGAAATTTCGGGAATTTTTTTTCCAAGTAAGATTATCATAGGTCACAAAGGTACATTTATGTAAAATTTTAGACGTCTAGCGCAATAATATTGGATTTGCTTTGGTATGTCAGTCAGTCGGTCGGTAACTCAATAATAAGCAGTTTTTCCTTTATTTACATTTTTTTTTGGTACATATTACTGGCAATTGAAGCGCGATTTTATTGTTATTTGAACTAATCAAGCTAATTTGTACTTAATGAATTATTTCGACTTATAAAGTTGATAACAAAGGAACGTACTGAAACTCTAATAAATTACTTACTTAACTTTTTAGATTCTTAAATTTTCTGCAGGGAAAACCAATTATCTTGATACATTTTCACTTGTAACTTCACAAGGGACAGCTGTACAGGTATTTTTTTATCATGGTTAGTCTTAATTTACTGAAATTAAAAAGTAATTTCGCGGGATTTGCCGTATTCCTATTGCCTTAAAAGATATAGACATTTATCAGTTCTCAGGGAAAACCAATTAAATGGGTGACCTTGTGACAATTATTGAAATTTTCATTACAAAGCAATAATTTTTTTAAACTTCAATAGACATGTTCAAATAGAACGTTTTATTAATGTACTGATGCTATAAAGCAAAAATAACAATTTTAAAAATTAGGGTTTTCAAACCCGCAAACTTTGTAATCGCGATATCTCCGTTTGCACTTTTTATGATTTAACTGGTTTTCGTTGTAAGGGGGCGATATATATATATATATCCGTGTAACGGAATTCTGTGAACGATTGACCAGGCTTTGCCTTTTCAGCGGATGTAATTAGGTAGCAACGTTTGATTGCTTATTCTTATTTGAAAATAAAAATAACAGAACGCCATATATGTAGATAAAACAATAGAGAGTGTACAGCAATGAAACATGGAGGGCTATATGATAAGAATAATAAATTGGCCTTGAAGATAATCTCAGCACAGAGTACTAAGAACCGATTTCAAAAGTTATTCATCCCCTAGTTTGCCACACTCAGAGGTGGAATATATTCTTCAAATTTAGACGGGACCACTTCTGAAGTACCCTCTTTCCAACAAAAAAAAAACATCAAAATCGATTCACAAATCGATTACAGTTATCGCGCGATAGCAGTTATCGCGTAACATACATACAAAAAAACACAGTCGAATTGAAAACCTCTACTTTTTTGAAATCGTTTAAACGGTTTTTAAACGGACGTTTTATTGCATTCTTCAAGTGATAGTGTCCATTAAAAATTACCCATGAGAGCTTAGAGGATGGAAAAAAAATCATGGGAGCCTCTCAAATTACAAAAAAAAAATCACCTGTTCTATATAAAATATGTACAATGATAATATATTCACTGAACCATAGGAATAATAGAACAGTTGATTTTATTCCTGGCTAAGGGTGTCAATGTAAAAGTTTTTAAAAGGGTGTTCTAATCTTTTGCTAAGTAAATAAGTCGCTATATAAATATTTTTGAGCAATTTGATTAATCCTACGGACCGTTCTTTGTGAAGAGCATCGGCTATATACTTATTACTTTGAACGGCTAAATTGATATTATTAATAATGCCCGTCTGCCCATGGTCCATTTGATAAATCGAGGCTTAAGATGGCGTGAATTTATCACTTTGACCGGGCAGTATGCATTCAGTAAAGATAATTTGTTTTATTACTTTGACCAAAACAGAGTCGTCATTATTCATACTGACCGGGAGAGGAAACTAATAATACAGGTTTTACTAATAATATTGCTTACAGTTACTAGAGTTATGATGATTAGGTAATATTATGGACTATTTTGGCAAAGTAAAATGTGTAGAGTCATACAGTGCGTGTTAACAACAGAGACCATTAATGCAATGTTATCTTATATCAATTTGTCAATATTTGTATAACATTACTTAGTGCGTAGGTATAATGTTTTAGTACTGAAAGTGATACGATATATGACTATCGCCGTTATTTTTGCTCACAGTAGCTGTGTAATTCCGCCATGAGGTTAGAGTCGCCTCTATATTTAGCACTTATTAGAATTCCTACGAAATTGTCTGCTTTTATTTTACACTTAACAACTCGTAAATATCAGGTGAGTTGGAAGTCAAATGCGCACGTATTTATTTATCTAGACTATGACACTATTTAGACTAAAACCTTGTATCTTCTATGGTTTTGGATTTCACCATACTGTCCTATTTAAAGAAACACTGTATATATCTGCTTATTTAATAATAACACGGAAAATTACGTTTTAGTCAATATTTTTGCAAATCAGACTCGTTTATATAAGCGGAATCACTGTAGTAAAATTTGTTTGTTTTCTTAACTAACTATATCCTCCTAAAAGTCAACGAAATTCAATGTAATAAAGTTCATCGTTAACATAAAAATGTATTTTATTATAATAATTTATTATTGCATTTCAGAACGGTTTGAAGTTGTGGCCAAACTTCCAATGCCCTGATTTATTTATACATTTCTAGTTGATCGACTTACTATACTCGAAAACATCGATGTAAACAATTATTTCCAGATTCGACGTTCATTACGGCTTCACTGTGTGCCTAGAAAGTTGCGTGGAACGAAATAATCGGTGGTTATTCTTTCTACACAATATTGATACACAGTTATACGTAAGTGCAATGGTTTGAAACTTAATGCGAGGGTTAGTAAATGACAGTGAACTGTGAGCCGGGTTATTCGGCTGCCGATGGTTGAGGCAGCCTTACGTGAGTTTCTGACGTGTGAATTAATAAATAGTCTTCACGAGTGTTGTTCTTAGATTAAACTTTTTTTTAAGAATATTACTTTTTTCATCCAGTGGACTTTGAGGTATGTATTTTCATTTGCTTCAGTTATTAACGTTTTCGATTTATTTATATTTTTTTTATCTATATCCAATATTTTATTTCAACTATTCACATAAAAGTGTAATAGTAATTACTCGTGTGGCAGCGGAATTAATTTATATTTCCTTAAAATAAGTAGATATTTAAAAAGGAAAATGTATGTAAACATTTATTTTCCAGCTGTAAAATATTCACAATATTCTATTTATCATTTCATAAGTAACTCATCGTTACGCATTAAAACGACATGTTGTCCTTCTCAAAAATGAAAGGGAAAACAAAGTTAGTAATAGTAGGTGCGTGCTTCTGGTAGGTCCAAAAAAATCCAATCTTTAAAAACCAGTTCGAATTTTAGAAACAAGTGTGTAGAGAAAACAATCACAGCCATGATATTCAAAAAAGAAAATAACTTCTATTAAATTTTAAATCTAAATAAAAATTATCTAGATAAAATAACCAATAACAATATCACGAAAACCTGTTTCTATAAGAATTCCGTGTTCGTTTAATAATAACAAACTTAGTTTAGTGACGACCTCGAGATATTGTTTGCCAACAGAAACTGCGTCTGCAAATGGCACAGTTTACATAAAACTTGTTCAAGTTCAGATTTGCGATAACCTGAGATAAACTCCAAATATTATTAGTAAAAAAAATATTTATTACATTCAATAAATTTCTTAATTCTTAGAGTAGAGCTCTTTGTGAAAAAGTTCGTCCACGGAAGAAGGTATTGCCACCTTACCTATTTCTGCCGCCAAGCATTAATGTGAACATTACTGCGTTCCGGTTTCGTAGGGCAAGGGTGCTGGTGAAATTACAGGCACATGGGACGTGTCATCTTATGTCTCAGGGTGTCGGACGCCGTGGCAGTGCCTCTCAGATGTTTGTGATTTAAGAGTAGCACTGCAACTGGAAGGGACAGCCGTGTCGCTTACCACGTATTATAAAAAAAAGAAAATTTTACATCGATGATTTCGATTGTACTGGAATTGCATTTTATGTTTGGTTTTCAGAATTTTTTTTACTCACATCTCAAAAGTTTAGTTACTTGACGTAGTACAAGGATAGTTAAAAAAAAAGAAAATCAAGTTTTTCTTATGATACCAACTGACTGGACGAACGAGTCGTGCACCGACACGCCGGTAAGCGACACGCCTATACATAGCAAACTCAGAGCTTCAAATCGCTAAGATTGAATCTGCCACAGCGTTCGTCACCATGAGAACTAAATTGACAAGTCCCATGTCCTTGTAATTTCACCAGCACCCTTACATTCAAAATTGGAACGCAGAAATGCTCACATTACCGCAAAAATAGGTTAGGTGACAGTACTTTCCTGGCCGAAGTCTTTCACTATGGGTCTAATGCTACTCAAATATAACAACTAACAATAATGTATGTATTAGGCAACTTTAGATTTGATTTTGTTCGTCAACCACTTTATTTTGTTTCCTCTTTGCATTGAAAAAAAAAAATTTTTATATTTTCTTTTTGTTACCACTTATACAGCATATCCAGCTATGCCGTGTAATTGTGAAGTAAAAGTTCTGGACGGACGATCGCAGCACTTAAATGGCTGCGGGTTCAACTCTGCACTCCAGAATGGCACACAGAATGATGAAAATATCCACAGTGGGCATCATCCCCACAGAAAGGTGTACGACGAAGAAGAGACGGAAGGCGAAGACGTTAGCGTAGATCGAAATTTAGTTAGGTTAGAAATTTTTTTAATGTCACAGGGCAGCGGTTTTTCAATTGAAGTTCTGTTTTTGCATTCTATGAGATTCACAGAATTGTATACGTGAATTTTACTGAACCCTCATAATGGTGGCACATTTTAAACACTTGCCCGCATATTTGTGGTCATCCTTTTGTAGAGTTCAAATTAATTATTTGTTGGTATGTGTTGTTTAACTGCCTCTGTGGCCGAACGGTTACCATACTGGACAGCCACGCAGAGGTCCCGGGTTTGATTCCTGTGCCGGCAGAAATATTTGTAGGGCCCACATTTGTTTCTCTCGTGAGTTTGGGTGTAATTTGTGGATATCTTTGTGTGTGTGTCCATGGTACCCGCGATACAGAGTTTCCCTATGAGTGTGTGCTTGTTGTGTTAAAAGTGTGTGTAATTCTGGACTCGAAAGGAACGAATAGTGTTAATATTTTAAAAATGACATCAAAACAGTAATTTGTACTTCAAACTCCTCAAACAATTAATTCTGGTTCTTAAATGTCTGTTACACTGATTTATCTTTCAAATTATAAATGACTTTACTTCAAAGAGGACTCTATTATCCGTTGAATATTAAGGGAAGAAAAATGGCAAAGGTTATTTGCCATTTATGAAGATTTTCAAAGAACTGAATTTTACATCTCATAACGATGACTCAAAATTACTACGTATACTAGTTGGTTAACCGCATTAAATTATAGCATATTAGCATTTCTTGCTGAGTTTGCAAATATATAAAAGAATCTTAAATAATTGTTTACTCTTGTACCGAAAGATTAATAATTGTGAATATACCATCATCACCGTCAGCCCATTTATGTATCCCACTGTTGGTCACGGGTCTCCTCTCAGTTGCGGGTTTAGGCCATAGTCCGCCATGCTGGATCAATGCGGGTTGGGGGCTTCTCACGTTTTCCGAGGGTGGTGAACTCCGAGGCACTGCTAAGAAAACCCAGACGAGAAGCATTTTTTTTATTTATAAAAATATAAGTGCGCATTTGACCTCCAACTCACCTGATGGAAATAAAATAATGCCTATTGACTCTCGCCTTTAAAAGGCCCAAGTTATAACGTTCGGAGAACAAGTCTGCAGGCAGGGAATTCCACTCTATAGTCGTTCGCCATATAAATTTGGAAGCGTAACGCTTTGTGCGAATCTTTGGAATATCCACAACATAGTGGTGGAACCCAAACCTGCGCCTAGTCCTCTGGTGATGGAAAGGCAGAATTAAATCGTGTAATTCCATCGCACTCTCTCCGTGATATATCCTGTAAAATACCGAAAAGCAGGCAATTTTACGGCGGTGTTCAAGGCTTTGCAGCTTTGCAATTTAGAAAAGTTCGCTTGCTGATGTGGACCTACGGGGAATCGATCTCGGGATCTTCCTCATTTACGGCTCACAGAATTAACCGTTGCGCCACAGAGATCGTTCATCGATTAATCTGTCTGGTACAGACAGACGGATCGATCGTTGACAAACGTTCTTTGCTTTTAGTTTCGATTTACTACTCAAAGAAAGTAGTATATTAATAGTAAATTATGTATAATAGAAATAGATTTTGTACTAACATATCACGCCGTTAATACAATAGTGTATTAACTCAAAAAGCGTATTTTTTTCAAAATCGATGAGAAAAGAATTACACACTTCTCGTGTAAGACTATTAAAATATATGTATAGGTTAATGTTTATTACAGATATCTAAACAATTTCCTACTTGCCAAATAGATTTAAAAGGGGAAAAAATGATTTTATACTTTTCAATAAGGTCTGTTTTGGCCAGAACTAGCTCACCAATTGTTTGTCTCATTTTTAGTTAAGTAAATATGTTTTAATTGTTTCTCACAATATTCTAACTACGGTTGTATAAAGAGATTAAAATTTTATGTTCAGCAATACTATCATAAAATCTTGAATTTCACATAGTTTGAGTTACGCCACTATTGCAATAACCGTGCGATACGTGGTCCGGGATTGATACAGACGTGGTTATATTTATGTCATCTACCACATACAATTTTGTGGAGTAAATTCAATTTCAAAGTTACGTAGGCTCATGTACTAGCGTGATGATTTTGCCTTTGTTATTTAGATGTGATGGGAAATGCTGGTGGTTAGTTCCTGTTTAATCTCAATTAGGTATAGTGGGTACATTTTGTATTCTATGTAACTTAAGCTTAGCTAACTTAACAATATTTTTATTTACTATGTACAAGTGCTTAAGTTAGGCAGATATGCTTAAGATAAAATCTGTAGCTCTATTGAAAAAGCGTACAAGTCTGATTTTGTCCAAATTTTTTTGAAGCCAAAAACATCAGAAAAAATAACGCGTCTATTAGTGTGAACAGATTTAATATATCTTTTAAAATAACGAACTTTTCTTGTGGAAAAGGGTACAATTATGATACAAATTCCAACGTGGAACGATTCATATATAGTTGTACTTCAATGAACAAAAGTTTACTTTGTGATTTTATTTGAATCAACTAGCACATGTTTAAAATTACGAAAACTCGGTGAATATCGATGTATCTGTCCATCTATACTTATTTACACTTGTGTTTTATTTTCATTCTGGATATAAGTCATTATCTATTAAACTAAGAGAAAAAATAATATTTCCATGTGAATGAGCATAATTTATTTAGTCCTTTGGCATACCACATTTATTGTATCTATATGTATTTATGTGAGCGTAACGAGTCTAAGTTCGAATCATATTAAGCGTTAACTGCATTTTGCGTCTCTACACGTGGATTTTTTGACTTGAACCCCTTTTCACTATAGCCACAGAAATATCTAAGTGTAAAAACAAATAGAGCAAGAAGCTAATGTTCTTTTGCTGTCAATATTGGTACCATTAAAGTACTTTTATAATATAACTGTTAACGAAATAAGTTTATATATATGTATTTAATAAAAATATATAAGATTTTCCCAAATTATGGAATGCGCGAAAGCGGAATGAACATTGTAAAACCGCACAAAGCATTGATTAATATTTGTATTGCCAGGTACCCAGATGGTACGGTGCGTCTTCGCAACCCGAACATCGAGCTTATGGACCAAGACATTCTGTATCACTTGGCGCTCGGCAGCGGCTCCCACGACCTCGTCGAGATGTTCGGAGACGTTAAGGTTTGATTTTGTGACAGTAACTACATTTGTATATAAATATTAACCGGAAAAATAATAACTTGACAAAAACTTGTTAATTTGATTGTCATTATGAGGTGCTCAGACACAAGACAATTTTTCATTGTTATTTGGTTTATTCAGCGAAAAATGGTGTATATTAAAACTTATGAGAATATTAAACAACAAACCATTTACATTTCACATTTCACATTACAAACCATTACATTTGACATCAAATGATGTACGAAAATTTGCATTGTTGGATAAGTCTTCTTCTTATTTTGGAGTTACGAGTTTAGATTCATATAAATTTTTTGTTGAAAAGCGTGAGATGTAGAGACTTGTACGCGATGTCTACAGTACAATGTAAAGATGTTCCCTATAATAATATTACAGAATACTAAGGCGTTAAAAACGGCGTCTGGGATAGTGTATAATATTAACGTATACATTTTGTATTGTCATCAATATTTTAATTTCATGAATATGTGACTACGATACTACCGCATCAATGTTCTCATAGATCTACGAGCTAAGGTTCCGCAATCCTGCTTCTCGATTCGCGTTGCGAACTCCTAACTTGATTAGAAGGTTACAGAACTTGTTATATCTATCAATAAGTTTTCCCCCGTTGTTATTAAAGTCTCTTCTTAAGGAATAACAGTGTCGTATGAGCTGTCGTCGTATAAGAAGCTTTACGGAGGACAGGAGACATTTTCGACGAAAGCCTAACTCTAAATCTGAGATGATGAGTTATAGTTCACAACTATGTTGGCATCTGCTTAAGAATCTCGTGATTGATTATGGCAAACTGTCTTTTTCACCCAACTACAGCGAAGTGATAAATAAGAGTAGTAATTTAAGAGACTTTAAGTAGATGACGTCGATTGCATGTTCACGTTCATTTGTACTAATGACAATCAATTAAGCAGGCTTTTAAGAATTGTTACCTATTGGATTTGATTAGTTGTGACTGCAAGAGTATGAAGACATCCAGTAAATAAATGAGAATAACAAAATGGTTTCAAAACTGAAATCACTACTAGAGAATAATTATAATAATTATAAGAAACTAGTGGAGTAATTTCACAAAAAATAATTGAATATCAATTCAATAAAAATTTTATTAATACAGTGAATAGCGACATCTCTCGCCAGGACTGGTAGCTGTAAAGGTACTAACTGGGTGATAAATATGTCATAGATTTCTCATAGATGGCGCTACGACTAAAAAGTCGTTGAAAAACCAAATACAAAGACACGACGCAAGCACATAGAGGAATTCGTAAGGTCCGTTGGTTCGGTCCGTGGCTTAGTTGGTATAGCGTCTGGCACGGTATGCAAGAAGACGTCGGTTCGAATCCGACCGGACCGAAGGAATTTTTTCTGAGTGTTCGATCTTTGTATTAATAATTATAACAAACTAGTGGAGAAATTTCACAAAAAATAATTGAATATCAATTCAATAAAAATTTAATCACTACTACAGAGTTCAAAACAGTGAGTAGCTTATTTACGTTGTACATACATATAAAAGTTCGGCCTTCGACTGCCGATGATGAAGCTTGTTTCGTACTATTTAGTAGTCGAGATGTAGTCTTTTAAACTAATATTTTATTCAAGAAGCTTACTTATATCTAATGTGTTTCCAATATCTCGGGAGTCTGTTTATGAATGACAATGACATAATAAAATGTAAATAAAATATTAGTAAATATGTATTGTTATTTGCAGTTTGTGTGTATGGGGGGTACACCGAAGCGCATGCAGGAATTCGCGTTCACCATCATGCAAGAGATAGGCCACAAGCTGCCCTGCGGCACCACGCTCCATGACATCAGCCAGTTCTCTTATCGATATTCCATGTACAAAGTTGGACCCGTGCTTTCCATTAGTGTAAGTATCATAACATTACCGGTTCTGTATTTCACAAATGTCTTTGGTTAATTTGATAGATCAGTTTGATTGTCGAATTTGAAAAAGTCTTCTACATAAAATGTAAACATTCGTGGTGCCAAGTTGTTGTTGTCGAGGAATAAAATTACTGTTCAGTAAAAGAATGTTCGCCCACCACTAAGATACATACCTACCTATGTAATAAAAATGTATCTACGACACATGTAGCTCAAGTTATAGCGTGCGATTTCATCTTTTTGGCCGGATCAATAGGGTAACACGGACAATTACAAATCCATACAATGAGGTCAAAGGTGCGCAATCGAATTTGTATGAAAAACACTTTTCACGGTGTATTAAGTTTTTTATATAGGTATACTGATCAATAAAAATCAAAAGTAGATGTTGGACAAATATCTATTAGACACTTCTACACATCAATCAATCAATCAGCCTATTGCAGTCCACTGCTAGACATAAGCCTCCCCAAGTGTACGCATCCAACGCTACCCGCCACTTTCTTCAGATCGTCGGTCCATCTTGCAGGGGGATGTTCTTCGTTACGTTTGCCGAAACGTGGTGTCCACTCGAGAACCCGTCTGCTCCATCGCTCATCGGTTCTCTGCCAGATGTGGCCTGCCTACTGCCACTTCAGCATGCTACATTTCTGGACGATGTCCACAACTTTAGTCTTATGCCGATGATAACTTCGTTCCGAACTTTGTTCCTTAACGAGCAGCATAGACGTTTCCATAGCTCGCTGAGCGACGTGTAGTCTGTGAGCCAGTTTGACCGCCATATTCCACGTCTCGGCTCCGTGAGTCATGACCGGTAGGACGCATTGGTTGTAAACCCTGGTCTTTAGGCACTGTGTGAGTGGTGACGAGAAGACATGACGCAGTTTCCCAAATGCTGCCCAGCCCAGCTGCAGTCTCCTAGCTATTTGCGCTCGAAGTTGTCTCTGCCTAGTTGCAGGCTTTGCCCGATGTATAGATTTCTACACATAAAAATACTGAAACACTTTATGATCACGTGTTGTTACGTATCAATCAGAGAGAACTCTATTCGAGATGGATGTAATGGATGTAATCACTCGAGTATAACAGAAACAATTGCACTTGCCCTTTGTTTACACAGATTACAAACGCTCCTTGACCTTATTGGTACAGTGTTTTAAGTCGATTATTGCATTCTGACGCGAGACATCAGCTGACAAACATATTTATAATGCAATTGTTTTTTTTGTTTGTATTGTACAATACAGTCTATTGTATACAAAATTTCGTGGGCGATGAAATGTTATATAAATACATAAATTACGGTGGAAATTTAATGTCTTTTTGAATAAGTTGACAATAGCGCAAAAAAAATGTAGTGTTATCAAGTCAGCCTATCAAGATTCTTGATAGACTCGATCACAATATGATTAAATTCATTGCTTTAAATGATTGTTCAATCTTCATTAAAATAGTTGCATCAATCATGCTTGAAAGGCTCAGATGGAAATAAGTTACATTATCTAAACAACACTTTGTTTATTTCAATCACATTTCTTTCCCAGTAGGTATAGTTACATAAATAGACAATCGAGTGAGTGAGATGCGTGAGTGGAAGGCCACTCACGAATAACATAAATTATTCTACTTGTCAAAATTACATCTCTCTCTATAATAAGGCTGAGATTTATAAAATGAGCTTTGAGTACGACTAAGCAAAGATAGCAAGCTAAGAAAGTTTTTCGTATGTACTAAATTAACTTTGATTAAAACTGTTTAAGTAGTAGTAATTTTAACTATTTAAGTTTAAGCAAGAAAATAAATGAAACTGAGTTTACTCCGTGAATTCTTGCTTAAACTTTGGTAAAGTTGTTTTAGTAAATACGACTACCTTGCTTAGCTCGCCACTTTTGTTTAGGCGAAATCAAAGTTCGTTTTGTAAATCTCAGCTTTAGAAAACACGAGAACTATTCCTAACAAATGTTACAATTACGAGTGCTTATTATTATCACGCATTGACTGAACATTCTCAATTGAGACAAGTTAACGGGTGTCGTTTTGTTGCGCTATATGGTTCTGAAGTACATTTCCATGCCATGTGACTCGACACGTGCTGTTGAGTAGAAATTGGTTCACTCTGGTTTGTATTTAATATCTATTAAAAAAACATAAGAAACTTTTGTCACTAAATCTATCACGTACATAATGTCTTCGAATGCATACAAGATAGACGGACGTCCACTCGCTTTATTGTTGTTCCTTATTAACTATTAATTCTTTGGAAATTAAACTTTATTTGTTTTATTCAAACAAACCAACTTTTCTGGCTCTCTGACACTGTTACGTTGGCTTGTTTGTAAAAACAAATACACACAATTTACCTAGATCCGGAAATAATACTTTCAATTCCAATGTAGGTATACCAATTGCGGAAACCTAACAACTCGATACTTACTATTATAAAAGAAAAACACGTCTTCAAACGTGTTTTTGATTTAAAATGGTACTTACGTCCATTTATGACCTCCGTTTTTTACTTGATTCTTTCCTTTGTAAAACTATTTTTTATTATTTAACTTAATTTTCAATTCCGTATCTACATTTTGTATCTACATTAGGCTTTACGATTTTGTGAAGTACGTGAGGAACACTTTAAGTTTCCGGAATGAATAAGAAAAAATACTTTAAATGGTCAGAAATTGTTTTCAGAAACATTCTCCGTTAGCGTTAATGCACTTTTTCATACGAATGAACCAATTTTGAAAACATTTATGCCACTCCTCCGTGACAATCTCTGAAACATATTTTTCATACTCTTTGATAGCCTCTTTAGGTGATGAAAATCGTTGACCGCGTAACTGGTTCTTAATTTTTGGAAAGAAATAAAAGTTGCAAGGTGCCAGGTCGGGATTGTACGCGAGATGGCTCATAAGGTCAACGTTGTTTACCTTCAAAAATTTATTTGTCTGTCTGGCCGTGTGAGATCTGGCATTATCGTGATGCAAGATGATAAGGCGTTTACGGTTATTTTTACGGAGTTTGTCAATAACTTCCGGCCAACAAATGGACATGTATCAATCACTATTCACGGTACAACGATTCTCCAAAGCAACAGTAGCCACGTGTCCAGTTTTATTAAAATAAGAAGCAATAATCCGCTTAGAGGCACTTTGCACGCGCGCCACTTTGGTTGGTTTCGGCTCATCTCGAAAGACCCATACGCGCGATTGCCGCTTTATTTTGGGATCGTTACTATAAATCCATGTTTCGTCACCTGTTACTATATACCACACCAAATTTGACGCCCCTTCGTTGAATCTGGTAAGCATGGCATTCCACCAAGTGACGCGATCCGTTTTTTGAGCCTCAATCAAATTGTGTGGGATCCACCGAGAGCATAGCTTTTTCACACCCAAATGTTTGTGTAGTCTTTATTGTATTTTACTCATACCTATGCCTAATGCCCGAATTTTATGGTATGTCACATGCCTGTCTGTTTTGATCATACGGCGCACAGAATCAATGTTTTTGTTGTTCCCAGCAGTGGACGGGCGACTATCATGAAATTCGTCACTGAGATTCACACGATTGTGTTTGAACTCTGCAAACCATCTATAAATAGTCGTCTTGCATTGCGATTCATCGCCAACGGCAGTTTGAAGCTGAGCGAAGCTCCGCTGAGCTGTTCAATTACGCTTAAAGCCGTCGAAAATCATACTACGAAAATTTTAATAAAAAATATAAATAAAATTTTCATGAATTAAATCCATGGTGATGTAGACAACCAATTTCTAAAATGACGCCACAATGTAAAAACAAGTGACAGTCAGATGAAACAGACTGTATTCTACAGCCAAAGAGTTCCATTTTCAAATGTATTTTAAAAAAAATATTGTTTATGTAAGTGGCCAGTTCCGGAAACTTATAGTGCGCCCTATGTATTATGTCAGTCTGCTGCCGCTACGAGGTTGAACTCTTTAAGGAAACCACTGTGTGGTGGTATTGGCCAAGTATCGTGAATCTAAATAATTTCATAAATAATATAAAGTTATTTGTTGCGCAATTCATCAAATATGTATACAAGTTATAGAGTGAAAATCGAAAACCAAAATTAATCAATATTCAGCACGTGATTGATCGTGTGTGTTGAATGCTACGGGGATATTTGGCGAATATCGTTGATAAGAACCTAATTCGATTCTAGTTTGTTTTGGAATAATTAAACGATCTATTTTTGCTACAGTATTTCTAATTTACGAGGTGTTATTGGGCGATTGTGTAAAAAGTTTTCTTCCATTTATGAGCTATTCATCGTAGAAGCGGGTAGGGAGAGGACCTTACACATCTTAGAATTAGTTTTGCGAATTTTTTGTCATGATAGAATTTCGTGATAGAAATGATAGAATTTCGTGTCATGTAGGTTTCATAAAAAAAATAGATTTGATCGCGATTCATTAATATGACGTGCTATACATAGCACACGAAACCAAATGTTCTCGTAACTAAAAAAATTGTGAAATTGAGAAAACACGATTTGAAATTTCAAAAAAAATACTGAATGGATATTACTGCGAATAATGTGATTATTTATATTTATACATAATATTTAGTTATCCATTTATAAACGGGAATATAAACTTAATGGTTTCATTCGGTAAATTTTTGAACTTTCGTTTCGAAAATGTAATCGGGTTTTCTCAATTCCACAATTTTTGAGTCACGACGTATTTGCTTTATGTGCAACATTATATTGGTCCTAAATTTTCAAATTACTCTTTAATCAAAACACATGATTTCGTACAAAAGATAACGTAATAGTACATTATTGCAGAAGCCGGAAAGTAAGGGATTGCTGGACGAGTAAGAGTTAATAGTGAAATAGTAAAAGACTAAAGAGAGAAAGATATATAATAGAAAAAGTAAAAAAATATTAATTAACATAAAAATTTATACAATACAATTGCTAAAAGAAAAGGTTATTTGTAAGTGTTTTTCCAGGCACTTTAATAATAGTCTGTTAATCTTCTAATGATATGTTTGAACTTAGAATCATAACGCATAGAATGATAGTTTCATAAAAAACGAACTGTCACAAGTGAGGTAAAAATCAAATTCATGTAGGCGTAAGCAACTTGTATTTACGCTCGTCGGCACGCACACAAATATACAAATAACGATGCCATGGGATAACATTTCCCTCAAAAGTGGGGAAATTGTATCTTGCTTAACTCATCGTTAAGTTAGAGGTGCCTACAGATCTGCTCGATTTTGTCGATCGACAATGCCGATCAGGTGCCTACAGATATGCTCGATTTTGTCGATCGTTACTGTTGATCGACAACGTCAAGTGATAGGAATTTTCAAAAATTTATTTTTGGTAATCCTTATGGAAATGGCATTTATATCTGAATACACGAAGGCGAACACGACTTTTCTCATTTCTAAATCCAAGATGGCGGACACGTCTTATCAAATAAATGCAATATGGGAATCGTTTTCAAGGTATTCGAGGTGCTCATCACGAATATGGCATTTATTTCTAAATCCAAGATGGCGGACGACTTTTGAAATAAATGCAATATGGGTATCATTTTCGAAGTATTTGGGGGTGCTCATTACGAATATGGCACTCATTTCTAAATCCAAGATGGCGGGCACGATTTTTCATATAATGGCAAGTTGGGGATCGTTTTCGAGGTATTTGGGGGTGCTCATTAGGAATATAGCACTTATTTCTAAATCCAAGATGGCGGACATGACTTTTCAAATAATAGCAAGTTGGGTGTTGTTTTCAAGGTATTTGGGGCTGCTCATTCCGAATATAGCACATGTTTCTAAATCCAAGATGACGAAGAATTAGAAGAAGAAGAATTAGAAGTCTTGTCCGCCATCTTGTATTCAGATATACATGCCATTTCCTTATGGTTTACCAAAAATACATTTTTGAAAACTTTTGTCAACCATCTTGAATTTTGAAATTAATGCTACATTCGTAATAAGCACTCGAAAACGTGTCTAATTCTCAATCGTTACTGTCGATCGACAATGTCGAGCAAATCTGTAGGCACCTTATTAAATACTACCTAATTTTTATTTAACTCATATATGAACAAAAACCTACAAGCGAGTTTAAGTGCGACTATCGAATTTGAATATATAAATAGCCTGATATTATCTGTGGGTATGTTTACATGAAAAGTACACGATAACAATAAAGAACCTGAACCTGAAAGTTATTTATACACGATTTTGGAGAACTGACGATGACTTTTTAGTCAGTGTTAGTTCCCTGAAATAATTTTAGTTAAGAACTTTTGAGTCTGGGCAAGACAATTTTTTTAAATGTTTGTATGATGAACAAGCATAATGATTTTTCACATGAAACTAATGAAGGCAAATACTAAATATATTTCGTAAAAATAGCTAACGTAAATTCCCTACAATGTTGTTGCGGCGGTGTACATTTGTAGAAATTTTGCAACCGTCGCGATATTGCCTATTCTCAAAAAATTACGTAATATAATTATTTTGAAACAGAATAGCAAAATGGGGAGAAAAAACCCGGTACTTTGCAACATTTTCGTATCTTGTTGCAACGAAATTAATTTTCTGTTTTAGTGAATATTTACATAAAAATACAAGTTATAATACGTAATATAATACGTAGTAATAGTAATAATAAATAATACGTTACTTCATAAAATAGTAAATAATACGTTACTTCCTTGTGGAATGTGATGTTAGTGTCTATTTTATGTTTGTCTGATCTATTTTTAAACGCAATTACCGCACATTTCGTCATTTTTTTTTACAAAAATTTTTAAGCTGTTCGCGGTGCAACTTGACCTTGAGCACTGACAGCCCGGTCACTCGTGTAGGCCCATAGGGCCCCCTACAATTTGCCTCACTTAGCGTGTGCGGGCTAGGTTTCTATGCGTTATTATTCTAAGTGTTTGAATGTGTATCTATTACTATATTTTCGTTACCGCTCTTCTCAATAGCACTCATTTTCGCGACCAAAATACACGAAATAGACGAAAAACAAAAGAATACCAAAACACTTTAGTTTAAATGTTACCGCGATTTTCTTTTTTTTAAGTAAGCGGTACAGGTAGGTATTTTTAATTTTCGTAGTTATAAACACTGGGCATTTGGCTGTATGAGTTTTTTATCTGCCTGTTTAAATAGTTCATTAATAGTATATAGATTTAAAAGTTTATACCTACAAGAGGACAGTAATGGATTTTCATACTTACTTTGCAGGGAAGAAGTCGCATGGTCCATAAATAATAAAGTTTCCGTGTTCATTTTTTGAAAGTAATGCAAACATTTCCAAGCATGTTTGAAAAAAAAAAGTTTTCCATAATACTATTTTCTAGAGTAGGAATGCCAAATTCCCTGGCGTGAAATAAGCAGTATTGCATTTTATAATAACGCCAGTTTGGCCCGCTTCCACTATAGGCCGCTGTCTCTTTATTTATTCACATCTATGTCCGCTTTTTGAGCACACATGCTCTCATTGGGATAACACGAATTATGTAAAGAGAGACCAAAACTCACCTTAGGCCTTAATTCAGTAAACTACAAAGATTTTTTGTAATATTGGCTTAGAACTACCACAGTTTGCTCGGTAGTTATTTAACCATTTTGTTCTTTATTATTAGATACAGGCGTCATTTATTGATCATTTGATCAATGATTAATAACTTTTAGTAGTATGGTACTCTAAATGCCATAATACGACGTTATGCAATATATGTAACTACTAGGTCTCTCGCTACATTTCCGCGTCCTGGAAAGACAATGCGCAATGGAAACAAACTTTCTAGACTTTTTCAAAAGTAGATTCCTATATTATAGGCTAGGTCTTATAGTCTTGGTATTCAGACAGTTAAAACAGAATAATTTTAATTAAGTTTTCTATTAACTCTTACAAAATCTCGAAATCCTTTTCCTTTAGGTTTATAAAAAAAAGTATTTAATTTCTGCCGTAAAATTAATATTTAATATCATATTATAATCAATTGCTCCTAATGCCTACATGCAATTTTAATTAGTCTATTAAAAAAAATTATAATATAAAAATGTCCCCAACATCATTCCCTGACTATGTCCCAAGTTCCATAATCAAACACATTCTGTGCTTCAAATCAACACATTTAACAAAACTAACCTTTAAATATTAAACATTCGATCAAATAAAATATGTTTTTGCAAAATTATAGCTATCCACGATTAAAACACAATAAATAAGTTTAAAAAATTTATTATTATTCGTGTCCCAACCAAAAAAAATCATTCCCTCACACTTTTACCTTCACTCGATTTGTGAACGCATTTTTAATCTTTATGAATGTGTGCATTTTGTAAGTTATTAAAAGTGAACATCTCAAAAGTAAGTTCATATCGCTATTTTTTCTTAGTTTATTTTGTTTTTGTCATTCCCTCACCCTCAAATGTTCTGACTGCTCTATACATTTTCTTAAAAGTTATTTATTTTGGCAACCACTATATCATCAAAAACTATTTACATAACTACTACGACATTGACAAAAAATAAATACAAATTCTTCCTACAAATTTTCATAAATATCGGAAGCACAAATTGAATCGAACTGCCTATAAAATTACAAGTTATTTATTCATTTTCTTATTGTACCTACCTACATTTGATTAAGTTTCGATCTTCAGTTTCCACAGTTGATAATAAACTCCACTGTATAGTGTTTGCCAGTTTGTTATGACTGTTAGTATTCAGTAAATTTTTAATGTTTTTTAATTAACCTTCTAAGGCCCCGTGTATATCAAAACATACATAATATGTGCAGAAGTGATTCAGATCCAGACAATATTATTCCTCATGATGACGTAAATATCAAGTCTCTCTCTCTCATCTTAGCGTTGTCCCGGTTGCGTCCTCAGCAGGGTTGCTGCGGAGCCCGGGGTCCGCTTTCCTACTTTTTCTCCTCCACGTAAATATCAAGTGTACATTATAATTAAAAAAAATAAAGAATTTATTATTATTTTATTATTATTTATTATTAATTATAAAATATCGCATTAAAATTTAGCGCTATAAATTCTATATGACCATAGAGTATCTAGAAAAATACGTTTTTCATACAAATACTTGCTACCTTGGGTATTAGGAGGTTAAGTGACTTAAGTGTCCAATCTCGATGTTCCCGAGACTGAAAACAGTCTCGAGTCTCGAAATTTTCGAGACCTAGAATCTCGGAATGAAATAACCACTGTATACAGAAACGGTGTTTAGGGTAGGAGTAAGGAAGTCATGTACGAGCCTATGTCCTAACTGCTATGGATGATATTATTGTTATGATTACTTGCTAAAGTTAACGCTGTGCTACTTTCAGCATGGCATGGGTATCCCATCAGTGGGTATCCTGCTCCACGAGGTGATAAAGCTGATGTACCACGCGAGGGTCCAAGACCCGGTATTCTTCCGCATCGGCACGTGCGGTGGCATCGGGTATGAGGGTGGCACTGTCGTTATTTCTGATGAGGCCGTTGACGGAGCGCTGAAAAATGCTCTGGAGTTGGTGAGTTATTGCATTTTTTATTTTATTGAATATCATAATGTTTTTAACACTGTGATTATTTATGTATTGGTGAAAATACTCCACTAGTTTGTTATTATTATTGTTGCAAAGATCGAACAACACAAAGAAATATTCCTTCGATCTGACTAGACTTGAACCAAAGTCTTGCCACACCGGGCCATCATTCTTGCCATCTGACATTTTTTTTGTGGGGAAATCCTCCTATAATTCTATTCTAGAATTCTACAGGCTAAAACCCCATGGTGGCCTTCTCGGGTGCTCTAGTGGGCGGAATGCGGGATCGACTTTGCGCACCGCTTTGCAACCTCCCCAGCACATGAGATGAGCTACGTCCTCCCCCTCCCCCTTCTCACGACGAAGCGGGCCACACCGCCCCGTCGGCCTTCTCGTAGCTGCCAAACTTACTGGCGAATGAAGGCCGCGGCCGCGAAGGTACGCCGTCGCCGAGCAGGATCGGCCGTCGCCGAGCAGGATCGGCCCTCTCCCGATCACGCTCGGCAATCTCTTTTTGAAGCATCACCGCTTCACAGAAGGAGACCCTGTCGCATGGGACTCTTGATCCGTCAGCATAGCCGCTATTAGCCATCTGACCTACAACCGACTCTGACCCGGCTCGAGTCCAGGCACATCTAAGGATTTTTTTTTTGTGTTCGAACTTTGTATTAATAATAATCCAAACTAGAATTATAAATGCGAAAGTAACTTTGTCTGTTACGTTTTCACGCCTAAACCGCTGAACCAAATTTGATGAATTTGGGTATAGAGATAGATGGGAGCTGGACCTAGGAGAAGGACATACTTTTTGTCACAAAAATAAATCTTAACGGTGAAGTAGGGGTTGAAAGTTTATATGGAGAACCAATAATTTCTCAAGTAGTACAGTAGGTTACTCGAAGTACTTATTCTACCCAGACGAAGTTGCGGGCACCAGCTAGTAAGTGTATACATACCTGCAAAACTATGGTGAAGACTTAACTTATAGGAATGTGTGTAACCGTCATATACATTACATATTTGCTTGAACTGTAGTGGAATCCTCGCGGTACTGAATATATACTCAGACTAGGACTGAGCGTTATTTTCCGAAAGCGTTTCAAGAAACTCTTTCAATGTAACGAGAAAACGCTTTCATGTAGGTTTCAGAAACGGTCACTAAAGAAACGACATTTTAAGAAAACGAAACGGACTCGCACTGCAAGTCATGTATGTATGTAGTTATTTGTCAATGGCGTTACGTTCTTCAAACATGTTACGTTACTTGTGTGCGACTGGATAGAAAACAGTTCATTCGTTCGTGATTCGTTCCAATCATGCGTTACAGAAAAAAAGACTTTATTATGTTAACTTAGGTTACATTTTATAAAGTAAAGTCCCAAAAACAGAAACTGTTACGCTACCGTTCGAAATCGTTTCACTGTATCTTTGTAAAATAGATCTTATGCTAGATGCATTCAGTTGATATTTCTATGACAAATTAGACCGCCTAAAGTACGTTTCTTTTTAGAAAATAACCGTTTCGTTTCGTTTTTCAATAAAGACGTTATAACCCAGCTTTAACTCAGACACACATAAAGGTTTTTTTATGGTACTAAGTGCACAAAGATCTGAGGAGCACTGCCACTGTGCCTGTCACCCTGAGACTTAAGTTGACAAGTCACTTCAAAACCGGAACGCAATAATGTTCACATTACTGCTTGGAGGCAGAAATAGGTAGGGTGGCAGTACTTCTCTGGACGAACTTTTCACAAGGAGCTCTATTGCTACTCAAAGGTACAAATAATGGACACTGTTTTAAGTTTTAAATGTGAACGTTACGTAAATGATAAGGTAGTTTGTACATCTCTAGATGTGGCCCACTGTTGTAGTGATCAATCAAACGACGATTTTGTCGAAATTTACTGCAGATCTTGCGCTTATTATGGCCACAAAGAGAGTTATTAAATAGAGATAGCGTATTTGAACTAATGATAATGAAATGTATCAGTAGATGAATGAACCTTGGTTATACACTTCAACGAACTACTGAAAGTCAAACATAGGCCTCAGTGAATAAATGAAACTTAGTCAAATAGGTACAGTAGGTATGCGTCATATAAAGTTGATATTATGATAAGGAGACTAAAAACTGCGACAGAAATAGCCATTTCTTAGAAACACCAAGTAAATACTGTGGTTTAGACTTTCCAACATTTTGCTTCTACGAATGTTGTTTTTCCAAAACCGTTTTTGTGGTAATACATACGTAGAACCATGTGTTTGCAATTTGTGTGCGTTATGTTTATTTTAATTATTTTACTGAAATTAACATGGTCGATGTTAGAAAAACAGTGTGTTTATTATATTTTTGTAGTCCACATAAATTAATACGTGATAAGAACGATTTGATTAGATCAACACGCGTTGCGGAGCCTCGAGTCACGTGGCGTATTAGGGTGAAGCCAGACGAGCGTAATCTTGTCAATTGAGAATCGCGTTTTTTGAGTTGCTATGTTTACGCTGCCTTTGGTTTCACAAAATGACGCAAAATGAGAGTTGTCTGCCGACTCCCGGGCGCAATACAAACATTTATTGCCCACTGGCAGTACTTTACAAATTGATCTGAATATTCACATAAACTTTTATTTTATGAAACTGCCCATTCTTTGATATTTCCATATTGTGAAGGTGTCCCTAGCTTTCTTTCCTTATTGTATTTAGTAGGAGTAGAGCTCCTTGTGAAAGAGTTCGTCCAGGCAAGTACTGCCACCTTACCTATTTCTGCCGCCAAGCAGTAATGTCAGCGTTATTGTTTTCCGGGTTTGAAGGGTAACATTACAGGCATATGGGACTTGTCAACTTATGCCTCAGGCTGACGGGCACTGTGACAGTGCCCCTCAGATCTTTGCGATTTAAAGCTCTGAATGGCACTGCAACTGTTATGGACAGGCGTGCACATTACTATTGAGCGTACAACTTGTTCGTCTCGTCCCTTGATGTTATAAAAAAAGTCTAACATCGTCTAATGGTCCATTACATTATATAACACAAATACCCCGTCCGTACAAACCCTTAAAAGCAACTTTCTTTCTTACTTCCCATCATGGTGAAAGAATTTGCCAATCGGCGTAAGTACCCAGGATGCGCCGGGAACAACAGGAAAGGAATGCTTCGACGTGTGTGGTGGCTCCGTACATGCACCCCACACTGCAACAAATACACTCCCTAAGCAACTGAATAGAATACGTTCGTCTGGGGTCCCAACCGAATTTAGTTACGTATGTAGTTTACTACGAGACTTAAAAAACGCAATTCCCAATTCACAAAATTACGCTCGTCTGTTCTCACAATAACGTTCTTACTACCAAAGTCATCGCTATCAAATAACAAATAATATGTATAAACAAACCTGTTGTAAGTTTCAATTTTGATTTTTAGTACCTATTGAGAAATCCTAGTGCCTAGAGCCTAGTGCTCTTTAGGCTGGAAATTTATGATTATATTCTTTTATATCTGTCTTTAAGCAATTAACAGTTTTCTACGTCTTTTTTGATACAGAGGTCAAAGTTTGTGATGAATATATTTTCAGTAAACAATATGGTTATGATAACTTATTATCTTTAGGTACCTAATTACCAACATTTTTGTTATTTTATTTTACATAATAATGTAAATAAAAAAGTAATATAATTGTACAGGTATTGGTTATTTTAATACATATAAATGCAATTGCAATTCGCAAAATTCTTTTCAATTTTCTTCAATACCTGCTATCTTATGTCTTGCGTTTGTTCCTTGTGTATCGCATCACTACGAGGCATCCTGAGTTGTTGATTGTTCGACTCTCGGCTGAAGAAACCCGGTATTCTTCGGTATTCTCACATTGATTTGAAAATGGAAGCATTTCCATTAATATGGATTTTCGGAAAGCAACGTATTATCCATATATTTAGTAGTATTATCATACCCATAGATACAGAAAAAAAAGGTCATACCACATTGATAACAAATTTTTCCAGACGGTTCTGGGTAAGACTGTGCAGCGACCGGCAAAGCTTGACCGAAGACTCGCGCGCGAGCTCAAAAGCCTCACTGACCCTGAGGATCCATATGACACGATCATCGGGAAAACTATGTGCACTTATGACTTTTATGAAGGTACGTGAGAGAATTAACTCAATTTATCAATGTAACGTAAGCACAAGTTTGGGTCTTCAAGTCTTCTTGAAATGAAAGCAATCTGTATGAATATGCTTAAGTTTTATTTAGCAATAACAAATCTATTATGTTTTCCGTTTTGCCTTCTTTATGATGATTAAAAATCATTAATACATATATGCTGTAGGACATAGTTTCCCAAAGTGGTCCCAACTGGACCCCAGTGGGCGCTGAAGAGTCCTAGAGGGTCGGTAGGAGCCTCGGAGGCAATTGGGGGTTAATGCTGTCCAGGGGGTGCCACCGCATTTGAAAAAAACAAACCTGAATTATTATTAATCTATATAAACTGCACTACTTACATGTATAATTCTTTTCCTTGTAATTTTTTGTGTTAATATAAAAAATACGTGTTTTCAATTTTTTTTTGTTGTGGTGGGTTGGAATTTTTTTATCTTGCCAAAAAAATTGTGAACCTATGCTGTAGAAGATTCAAGAATAATACCCTCTTATGACCCAGAACTTTATATCAACGGGTTTCTAGAATGGCCGCTATTCTTAAATAATTACCAAACTCAGCAGTAAGATTGTTTAAAAATAACTAGAGAATATCTAAAATACAAGGCCGAGGTACCGTACAGGCCCATGTTATGACGTGATTATTTTAAACAATAAAAAGCTCTTTTTTTTTTTGCACAATAAAATTAAGCTCATTTAATTGCCTCCGTGGTCGAACGGTTACCATGCCGGATTGCCAGGCAGAGGTCGTTGGTTGGATTCCCGGGCCGGGAGAAATATTTTATGGCCTACATTTATTTCTCTCGTGAATTTGGGTGTAATTTGTAGTTGTCTATGTGTGTGTCCATGGCATCCGCGACACAGGGTTTTCCTAGTGCGGGGCTATGTTGAGTGTGTGCGTTATTATTATTATTATTGTCATTGCAACTGCGTAATAAGACAAAAAATATTTTTTTTTTTGTTAAGGCCATCATTCTAAAAGCAGCGATATGCATGCACGAATTCATTCTAATTGATAATTGTTCCGTTGATATTTTCGTACTGGCTGATCCTCATACTTCATAACATCATCAAATATTCCATAAATTCTACACATGTAGCGTGACCAATTAAAACTATAAAAATAACTTTCGAACTACTCACCTAATAATCAATAACACTTACAGGTCAAGGACGTTTGGACGGGGCGTTCTGCGACTTCACAGAGAACGATAAAATGGAATATTTGGAGAGCATCCATAAGTCTGGAGTGGTTAACATTGAGATGGAGTCTTTATCTTTTGCTGCACTTACGCACCATGCTGGTATTAAAGCTGCCGTCATTTGTGTGACTCTCTTGGATCGCCTTAAGGGTGATCAGGTAATATTTAACTTATGTTGAAATGATAGGTTTGCCAACTTGATAATTCATAAAAAGTTATAGTTGTATAAGCTTGACACTTAGACTTAAATCCAACTCTATGCCGCTTACGATAAAAACGGTCAAAAGTACAAAATGTCAAGCTTGACGTGTTCTTAACTATACATAAGACAAAAGTACCACAAAGGAAACAACACAGTTTACGTATCTCTGATAATACGAGATTTCAATATGAAACAAAGATTATTTAACTTTGACTTTGAGATATATATTAAAGTACCAATTGTGATTTTAAGAAAATACTGCATGTTGTTTTGAATAAGCCTGAGAATGATATTGCTGATAAAAAATCAGCAATACAGGTGAAGAAAAGCAAAGAGATGAACATTATTGGGTTATAACTATTTCAGGTATTAGCACCTAAGGAGGTGTTGGACGAGTGGCAAACGCGTCCAACGAAGCTGGTTTGCCGTCATATTAAGAGGTAACACTGAAGTAAAACTCTTTCTACAATTATAATCACAGCTAGTAGCAGTAGAGCTCCTTGTGAAAGAGTTCGTCCAGGGAAGTACTGTCACCTTACTTATTTCTGCCGCAAAGCAGTAATGTGAGCATTATTGCGTCCGGTTTTGAAGGGTAAGGGTGCTGGTGTAACTACAAGCAGATGGATTTGAGATTGAAATATACATACTTATGTACCTACACATTTGTATACAAAATTTCGGGCCCTTTGCAGGTCTCCTGGTCGTGGCTGACTGTCAACAGGTTTAAATAAAGAAATACACCCGATTTAGATTCATTTGTATAATTGACATTTTTTGTGAAACAATTCCTGTAATTTTTATTGATTAATACAAAGATCGAACACATAGAAAAACTTTTCCGACCAGACCCATCTGGTTGAAGTCCCAACTTGAACCCACGACCATACTCCACCGTAGTATTGCTATTACCAACGGAGCTACGGGTCAAGTTATTGAGTTATCGAAATTTTCCTACGTGTTTTTGTTAAAAATCTTTGTACTGGATTTTTCGGCACTCTGCTCCGCTAGTGACAACTAGCGAGAGATTTTAGAACCTTCTTCACCGCAGCCAGCACCTTTACAGGTACTTCGACTGACGTAGATGTCGCTTTTAGATCAAATGTATTAGGTATTGAGATAGTTTCATTTCCTATGTGTAACAGTCGCGTAAACCTAGAACTCGATATGTAAATTGATGTAAATTTCAAAACTGCACTTCAATTAATTACTTTTATTTAATTCGTAGGTACCTGCAGATGAAGGGTCGTCTGTCACTGGATGGGCACGGCTCTATAGCAGTAAAGAGCCCTCGACGCTTCAAGCTCGTGCAGCAGGAATCCGAGACCTACGATTAATGTATAACCGACATACTGCACTCGATACTAGCGAAGTACACTGCGCCTTCTAAAAGCTTGAACGCAAAATGTAAAAAAAAGATAAGGAATATTCTGTCAGTCAATCCACCATTTTTTATTGTACGCAAACGCTGATATATACGGTCTAGTATAATTTGTGAAGGCGAGTTGCCTTCTCTGATGGAATATTCTTTATTAAAGTTCTGACAACTGCGACGGGGCTTAATATTACGCTAATCATTCACTGATTATCAAATAACACTATGATGTCGCTGCCTTTCAAGAATAGTAACTCAAGCCAAAATAATATTTTTTTTATTTATAACACGTATTCTCAAACCTTTTTCGTTTTTGTTTATTAAAAACGTCGGACCGGCCTTCGGCTAATATAATCACGTAACGTTGGACAAGTATTCGATTAATATCATCTTCCTGACGAATTAGCTGTTTTTGAGACAGGGCGCTATTCTAGAAAGCCATCGACCATAGTATAATGACCAAATATAGTAACTGCATACAAACGTAGCAGCGCGGCTGCTACGTGTGAATGTCGATCGTGCTCCGTGTACGGACGCACACATTCGCCTAATAGCTAAAGGCGCGTGAGACGCGAGTTACATCGCAAGATTATGCGTCTTTTTTATATGTAAAAATAAGTGCGCATTTGGCCTCCATCTCCCCTGATGGGAAGTGACGATGAGGTCGACTGTCACCTTTTTTCACTGTCGCCTTTAGGTCGGTCCTAGTTGGGTCCAAGTTATAGCGTTCGGGGAACAAGTCCGCAGGCAGGTATCAATTCCACTTCCTAGCCGCTTGCCGTATGAATGTGGAAGCGAAACGCTTCCTTCCTGGAAATATCCACAACATAGGGTTGAACCCCAGCCCACATCTAGTCCCCCGATGATGGAAAGGGGAAGTCGAAATCAAATCGTGCGATTCCATCGCACACTCTACGTGATATATCCTGTAGAATACCGATAAGCAGGCAACTTTCAGGTGTTCAAGGCTCTGCAGCTTCGCCTCTACCAACTCCGAGTCACATATAAACTTCTTGGCAATCTTGTCGATTGGATCCAAGGTGGCCAATTGGTATTTAGCAGAGCCGGCAGCAGTACAACATACACGACCGGATTTGTGCTTGGTATAGCTAAAGCAACTGTCCCGACGTCTGTACACGGCACGCGATGGGCGCGCACACAAATAAGCCACGCTTGCATGCTACGTTTGTATGGAGTTACCATACTTGTCTCGTTATACTATGTATATAAACAATGGATTTCGCTAAAAATGAGGTCGCCATTTCATCCGCTCATCTATTACTGGCGACGGGTCATAAAATAGTAGATAGCTTTAATATTGATGGTAGAGATCAGGAATATAATCAGTTATTAATCTAATGCAACTGATTGTTCGCACTGCCATACTCACATCGTGTGATACCATTATTGTTATTTCCCGTGATGTTAAAGCCAAACTTAAATTTTACATCAGTGAAAACCTTTATTTATTTATTTTGTAAACCCCTCGACACAAAAGATTAGCAAGTCCAATTGAGCTAGGCTATGTAATCTCCAAGGGCTTGAAACATTCAAACCTTTTTCAATAACGTACGCTCTTAATGGAATGAGAAATTCGTTTGAAAACAAATGAAAGGGCACTTTAAAAGTTCATTATAGTAAGACAGAATTATTGCAACCTTAATATCGATACCTCCAATGAACGCTACGCCAACTTAATTTTTTAACCTGTTTTTTTTATAATTATTAATACAAAGATCGAACACTCAGAAAAAATTCCTTAGATCCGGTCGGATTCGAACCGACGTCTTCTTGCATATCGCTACACCGACTAAGCCACGGAACGAACCAACGGACCTCACAAATTTTTTCTATGTGCTTGAGTCGTGTCTTTGTATTTGGTTTGTCAACGACTTTTTAGTCTGTTTTTTTTTGTTTTTTGTGTCTTTTTTTTTTTTCACAAAATTCGTTGTTTTTTTCGAATTTTGTTCTTAATTTCTTTTTTTTTCACAAAATTAGTAAAGCATAATATTAGTAAATAAATATGGCTGTTTACAAATCTAACAGAAAATGACCAAAACTTAAAGCTTAGGCGTAGTGTTCATTGGAGATATCGACATAATAACTCAATCAGACAATGTATGAAGGATTTATACATTGTCTGATTGTGTTATAGCTTCTATCTATCCGAACTCAACGTTTTTTCTGTTAGAGAGCTATTCGAAATATGATTCTATGGTATAGCCGTTTTAAATCGTACTTGTAATTCGTACTCGTGTGTCGGAGGTTTTATATATTTTTTAAATTTGGAGGTTTATATAATTATAAATTGCGTATTATTACGATGACGTCGCATTTGTGTGCGTGTAAGGTTATAAGGTAGACGACGAAAGCTATTTAGATATTAATATAACTATAATGTTAAATGTTATAATATTATTGCAATTTATAATATAAATTTCCGTCGAATCAACGACCAAAATTAAGATGCTATTCGAGAACCTTAGGTCAGTAATAATTTAATTCTATTCTAACCTATATCTATTTGACCTAACCTATTCTAATTTCAATCCAATTCTTAAATTTACATATCGTATCGTAATCGAAATAATTGGAACATATCCATAAATTTTGCTGAAAGTACCCATAAATATATGGATTTATTTTGTGGAGTGCATTAATGCTCACAGGCAATAAAATTATATAATTAACTGAATAAAGCATTTGCTTTATTCCAGCAACAGTCTCTGTTGCTGGTCTGGAATGTTATTGATATAACTATTTATATTGTATCGAATTTACGTACCAAATAAATTATTCCTTTTGGATAAAACTTTAACAAAGTTGTAAAAAAATTTGAATAAGTAACATCTCATGATTTTTATGAATTGGTACATTATAGAGCGATGCCGATATCAGCAACAGTCGCGTATAAAGTCATTTATACATATATGTGCAAAAGCTATATCAAGTTAAAGTTTACCCTCGTTATTAGCTATTTTTTATTCACGTTTGTAAACATTTATTATGAAATATGACAATTCTAGTGTCAGCATTTCATGGCCAAAAACAAACGTGTATAATGTTATCAAAGGTTAGTTAAAAACAATCTTGTCAGAATTCATTGTAGCTGCGCAACATCATATTGTATCTTCGATAATAAAAACGACAAAATTCGCAAAAACCGATACCGAAACTAAAAACCGACCTCAAGAGTTTACATGTATTTGCCAAGTTTTATTGAAATCAGTTACAGGAAGGTACGCGAAACAGGATTCATTCGCTAGTGGCTAACCTTAGAGGTGGAATATTTTTTTCACATTTAAATGGGACCACTACTGAGGTACCCTTTTTCCAACAAAAAAGAGTCATCAAAATCGGTTCACATATGGAGTTATCGCGTCACATACATACATAATTTACATTCTAATTGAGAACCTCTTCCTTTTTTTAAGTCGATTAAAAACTTACGCGGCACCAGCCCAATACCATTTGTCTGGTGCCTAAATTTGACTAAATTGTTTTTCAGAATATAGAAATATGTTATTTTAATTTTGGAATTTTTTAAAAATCTGTCAGTTTGTTACTCAAAAATGTAACTCTCGTATTGCGAAATTTTATTATTGAGTGTTTGATATGTTTATTTAATAATTTTACGTTATCATTGGACGGTTATTTTATTATTATTATTATTAACTTTATTGACAACTTTATATAGATCTATTAACGCAACTGTTCTTGAAACTTTATACCCTCAATACTTAATATCAAAACATCCTTTTGTCCAAAATTGTTCGATCTTTGCTGAAAATTTACCGATTAATATTTAGTATCTATTTATTCCAATATTATTTATATACTTATTACTAATGTATTAACTATCACAATAACTTAAGAAATTTATTGCAACATTATATAAAATAAATTAAGGCCGTAGGTTAAGACATAATTATTATGTTTACGAGTTTTATAAATTATGTTATATTGCAAATTTTAGCAAACTTGTGATAAAGGCAGTAGTTCGTAAATATAAGGATCACGCTAAATTATCGACTTGTTGGATACCTTATCCGTTTTAATAAGAATTATAGTAAATGTTTAAATTTACAGTACCTACACATGTAAATCAATTTCATTTTGCCAATTTGGAACTTGGCTTGAGTGGAAAAATGAGACTATTTTAACAGCTACTTTGTCTTTATTACTATTACAATGTCACAGGCAATGAATAATTTCTCGGTAATGTTCAAAGACAAGAGCCGTCAACTAAACTTGAAACAGTCTCAATCCATTATTTGTCTTGCGACATTCTACTGTTTTATAACTGGTTGATTTTATTGCTGTCGTTATGTCGCAAGCTAATCTTAATATCATAACGCAAAAACGCTCTATTTTTACTGGGTACAATAGGGTAAAAGTTGAGTGGGTGTAATTTCCGCTCATCTTGTCTCTAAGCTTAACACCAGCGATACCTAAATGGTCGGATATTCGGATGCTTCTATGCTTATACTTCACTTGCAACTGAGCATTGTTATCGAAATATGGAAGCGGCTTATTACATATTTTTTCTTTTTTTAAACCCCGAAATGACAATATGTCACGACTTTTATACTTGAAATACTTAAGATTTTGGCTTACTATGAATCTTACAGCTCTAATGATGAACAGGAACAGGACGTTGTGATGGTTTCAGCTGGTTTCGGCAAGTTTCGGTAAAAAATTATTAAAACTAGTTTCAACAATTCTCACTTTTTGATATAAGATACAAGTCAATTTAAACGTTACGTAAAATTACAAATAACATTTTAAACGTTTATTTTTGTTTTCGATACAATGTTAGCGACCAACTGTAGGTAAATAAGCATCCGACGACCAGTGATGACAGCCCAATTTTTCATTCTGGCAGACTCCTGATTATCATGAATTCATGAGGCGTTAGGTAATGAAACAAGGGAATAATAATAAAGGATTTTTCTTTCGAGAAGATGACTCCGAATTTTTAAATCGTAATTTAGTTAGAAACGATTGATTAAAATTTAAGTTAAACAATGAACTCTTGCAGAAGAAACAATGACAAAAGTATACCAAAAAGTAGATAAGTTAGTGCGATTTCATGTGCTTCCACGTGTGGTAATTGTTGGTGATTGAATACACAGAGTGTTATCAAATTATTGCTTTTGATGTTAACGCATTTCTTGTTATCACAAAAACATGTTATTACTGTTGATATGATTGTTTTGTTTCATAATTAGCGGTCGGATATTCGGTTGCTTTCACATTTAAAGTTCACAATTTTCCATGAATTGCTATGAAAGTATATTATTAAAATATATTTTTTCTTTTAAATCCCGGGATCTGGAAGGACGAGATATTTTACGCTTTCTAGATTTTGGCTCACTATAAACCTTAAAGGTCTGATGATGACAACCGTCAGGAATATGACAACTGGATGTGAATTGGGTGCTGAAGCACTATGACAGCTGCTAGCTGGAAATGTCAACTTTAAACTTAAAGTTAAAAGTGTCAGTCATTCATCGTGACATTCACATATTTTCGTGGAATAACTGCTACTAGTTTGCTATAATTATTAATATAAAGATCGAACACAAAGAAAAATAGTCGGGGCGAAGGAATTTTTCTTTGTGTTTAATCTTTGTATTAATAAAATTATAATGATGGTACCATGGTTTCGGCAAAAAAAAAATCAAGACTACAAAACTTTATTCTTTTTGATTAATGAATATAATATAATAAAATTTTTGATTGCCTGAAGTTTTCACATTTTTCACTTTTAATATGTGATTAAAATTAAATTAAATGTTAAATAAAATTATAAAATAACATGACGCTTAAAACGTCTAATTTCCTTCAGTTTTATACTTATTAATTTCAGGTAAATAAGTATCCGATTATCCGACCACTATTTATAATCACGTCAGTATGAATGTATTTATTGTATTTGAAATTAATGGTTAAGATACACGAATCTGTAAGTAATGTTACATACTAAGGTAAATTCTAAAGGTTCTCGTAATCGCAGAAAAATTAAAACCGCTTGGTTATTGCTCTCATTAATGCAGAACTTCGCGTTTGGTTATTTTTAATGAAGTAAGTATACTTGTAGAATAATTATATATACTTGAAGCGTGGCTTCTTGAATAGCTTATTTCGACCAATGTATGGTTGCTTCCAGCCGTAACACTGCGTCATCAGGGCATTCACACTTAAACTACTATAATATAAGTTTGTTGTGGCGAGCGAATCAAGAGTCAGATCGAAGCGACAAAAGCTATTTGTGGCGTCACACTGTAGTGACGTATTAAAGCTGCTAAGGAACGTTTTGTTAAGAAAGCACCGAGTATCATGCTCTTAAATTGACCCATTTAATATGTGTGGTACACGGATTGAAACTGACGATTTTCACACATTATTTGATTTTCAATTCGGGACTTAATTGTGTATAAAAAAATATTTTTCACCTCACTAGTTCGGAAAGGCTTTCTTTCTCATTAGAAATTTGCGCGCAAAAGCGTTTTTTGCACGCTAGCGTGGAAAAGGTTTTTGAAATTCGAAGTTGACGACGAACTGTGGTGCACCTAACTTTTTCTTTCGATGAGGAAAAAAGATAATGACACGTTCAATTACGTTACCTATTTATGTAATATAAATCCGTTGGTATATTTTACTCTTATTATTGTTGACATTAAATTGTCAATGATAACTAATTGTTTTTATTAAATAATTTTAATTCGTCGAAGAACTAAAATAATTTCTATAATGACTTAATCACACAAAATAAAAGTACAAGCAAGACTAAAAATTTATGAGGTATAAATTCAGAACCTATTCGAAGATAACTTTCTTTCACCTCGCTTTAGTGAGGTGAAAAGTTGTGTGTTTTGCTCAGCAGCAAAGTTACTTAGCGTCTCGTGCCTTGAAACCCTCACTACGCTCAGGAATCTTAGCCTCCTTCGCTTGCTCAGGTGTCAATACAAGCACTCGCGTCAAACAACAACTTTGCAGCGTTGCATAACAAGTAACTATTGTTTACCTCGACGTTTAGGACGTATTGCAACGTATATCGAAGGGATTCCCTAAACAAAAGTTTCTTATACACGATTAAGTCCCGAATTTAAAATCAAATAGAATCTCTGTGGTGTTAGTTAATATATCGAAAACGAACTCCATTGTGAGATCTTAATTAACTATGAATACAGATTGTTGATCTCGGTACCAATATTTTAAACTATTATACACATATTATTGTATATTGTGTTGTGAGTTTTTGAACGTTTTTTCGAATAAGGAATGTAGTTATTTGATTATTCCTTTCATATTCAAAATAGGCAAAAGCTTTTAACCTTTAAAAAGGGTGTTCAAATTTGTTACATAGGCATCTTCTTGCTAAGCATGTCCCAACTCGACTTCACCTCGTTACATTCCATCTGGTGAGATTGTTGTCAAGGGTTTTCCTAAATAAAAATGGAATAGTATTTTAAGTATATAAAATTAATAGTTCAAAATATCATGTTTTAGCCTCGTTATTATTACTAACCTTGAACTACATTTATATGCTAACTAAATTAGTTATATTATATTGGATGTTGATATTTAGTATTGGATGATCGATACTATAAACTTAGAATATACACTTACACCAGTTGTTGTTTAGAATAAGGCTGCATGGACGACCTAGATGTAAGTACACATGTTACTCTTATTTCAAACGAACATGTGTTGGAATAAATAAGTTTTCTTTCGGATTTCGTTTGTAATTGTGCATCTATAATTATATATTTTTTATAAAAGCAAACCGACCTCGAAAGGTGTGGAATTACATCTATGTGCCAAGTTTTATTGCAATTGGTTAACGGGGCAAATACGATGAATCGGATTCGTTCTGTAGTTGCCACCCTTACAGGTGGAATATTTTATTCAAATGTAAATGGGATCAATACTGAGGTACCATATTTCAAAACAAAAAAAAAATCATCAAGATTGGTTCACAAATGTCTACTATCGCGAACATACAAAAAAATACAGTCAAATTGAGTCCTCCTCGTTTTTTTCTAGTCGGTTAAACGTGGTAACACTTTTGAACTTAAGAATCACTTAAGAGTCGATACAACCTCAAATGGCTTTGGTTGATTCCTCAAAGCCATGAATGTGTTAAATGAATCACTAAAAAAATATATGTAGTAAAATTGAGGGTATTCACTGATTACTCTATATATACAGGGTGTAAATTTGAGTAAAAACGGTACTAGAAGAGTATCCATGTCTAGAACTTACTCAAGTCCTTCTTCAGGATGGGCTTAGTGAAACAGATGATCCAATAGAAATAAATTAAACTTCATCTCCGCCACCCACATCATCATCGCAACCAGCACGTGCAACGTATGCCAGCTTTGCTGCAGGAAAACGTATCTGCTCCACTACAACTGTTGAAGTTGGACACAGTCAACGGTCAACCAAGACTATTAGAACTCCTACCAGGCCATCTAGAAGAATGGTAGTTTTTTCTGATAAAATAGGCGAAGGACTAGGCCACCACCTAAGTAACCACTTAACCGCTCACGCGATACATGCAGCCGTAGACGCATACCACACCTAGAGGTGCCGGTGATGATTTTATACCGATTTATCGGATATCGAAGTTATAACAGGTAAAAGAACTAATATTAATTGCTATTTCGGTAACTACTCTAGCAAATCATAAAGTTTTTAATGCCTGGGTCTGTCATTTAAAAAGAATAAACAACTTCAAAAATACGTCACGACAATCGTGTGTGTTATTATTGTTTGGGCTGGTGATTTAGGTGTTTATTTATTAAAAACATACCGTAAGTAGCGTTTTTTAAGTTTACCCTGAAAATAAATGTTTATAAACTATACTTTAAGGAGTAATTCCATGGTAAACGTTAGAACCACTCAAACGGAATATTATCATATTTATCCAAGTACACCAAAAATTTAATTAGTGCTTTTTAAGTGCAGGATTTGCGGTGTATTACTGCATTTTATTTGAGATGTTTTTGTTGGTAGTACGGAGGGTATTTATTTAGCAATGCAGAATAATAATTTTTATTTATAAAAACTTGTATTTAAACTGAATGCTTTTCTAATTTACGAAACCAAATAGTCGCCATTTTGTGGTAGGAGAAGGGCATCGCGTGAGCGGATAAAACAAAGGGTAGTCACTTATTACTATCCAGGAGCTACTTTTCGTCAAATTATTACACTGTTAAGTGATTGCAACTTTGATAAATATATCACAGTAATTCTTATAATAGGTGATAGTAACAACATAAGTAAAAAAGAAGTAAATAGTAGCATTGACGTGTTGTTGAGAATTCGTGAGAAGTGTGGTTGTAAATTCATACTAAGTGCATTCCCTTACTGCTCTAACCTAGGCATCGCTCATAATAAGTATACAGGGTGGAAATTTGTAATGCCACCTGGAGGGAAAGTGCTCTAAATATTGGAGATAGAAATTTTTGCTTAAAGGAAACATTCCTTTATTTTTTTAAAGAAATAAAACTGCATTCATATATTTTCGAAAATTTCTAGCAACACGCGGCTGTCGAACCCGCTTTAATCTGAAAAAAATGCACCCTGCACTTTTATTGCAACGATCGATAGGAATAATTATAAGAATAAAATCTCTGTCACAAAATTGGTTAATTAAATGAAAAAAGAACCATGAAATCTTAACGTATTTTAATAAAACGAAAAAAATGGTAATCTAACTAATTAGTTGCTCGAAATGAGGAGCTCGGAATACGATTTGTAATACAATTCATCACAACACGTTATTAAAAGTTACTCAAAATGAATTCGTTAAAAGATTAAATTTGTGTATCCAAGAAAATGGAGCTCATTTCTAGCAACAGATTAGTTAGATTACCATTTTTTTGTTTTCTTAAAATACATTAAGATTTCATGGTTTTTTTTTTATTTAATTAACCAATTTTGTGAGGGAGATTTTATTCTTTTTAGCGATAGGTTTCTATTTAGCGATAGGTTAGCGCTACTAAAACACATCTTTGATGCTTGGGGAAAACCCCAGAACGCTATTGGTGTTTTCTGTGGCCTCTCATAGGCATTTGATTGCGTTGACCATATTACTCTTATTAGGAAGCTGGAACATTACGGTGTAAATGGCAAGGCGTCGGAACTTGTCTCGTCATATCTCAACGGTAGAATTCAGAAAGTAGACATAAATGGAGTGACTTCTTGGGTTCTCCGGTAAAAATGGGTGTTCTGCAGGGCTCAATACTTGGACATTTCTTATTTCTGACTTATATGATTGATCTGCCATTCTTTGTTAAGGACCATTGCGAAATAGTATTGTTTGCTGATGACACATCCTTGACTTTTAAAACAGACAGACATGACATTAAGTATGACCATATTAATGATACCCTCTCTAAGGTAGTTTATTGGTTTAATCTTAGAATAATAACGCATAGAAACCTAGCCCGCACACGCTAAGTGAGGCAAGTTAGAGGGTTCCAAACGCGTCCCAGGAGCGCGCGGGCTGTTAGTGCTCAAGGTCATATTGCACCGCGAACAGCTCCAAAATTTTTTGCTAAAAATGACGAAATGTGCGGTAAATGGGTGTAAAAATACAACAGACAAACAAAATAGACACTAACATTGCATTCCACAAGTAAGTAATGCGTTTCAACTCATATTTTTATGTAAATATTCACTAAAACAGAAAAATAATTTCGCGGCAACAAGATACGAAAGTGTTGCAAAGTAACGAATTTTTTTTCTCCCCATTTTGCTATTCTGTATCAAAATAATTATATTACGTAAATTTTAGTGGTGCCTGTAATTTCGATTTATTTGCGCATTTTGAACTAATATTTACTCGAATAAACATTAAATGTTTTCGTTAACTCCTGTAAGTGATTGGGACACTTAATTATTTTATAATACTTTTAACGGCTCTGCGTTCATGCTTTATTGAATAATTATTTATTTTAATTTTATTTGAATTGGAGCACATATTGCAACAAATTTACAGTATATATTTGTTTCTACTATAGTGTTGGCACCACCAGTACAACTTTGATAGCTTAATATATGTCTTTCTTTTCGTAACTCAAGCGAAATATTTTATATTAAAATATTTTATTTTCTTAAAAGGGGAGCATTCTTAAGCGATTTTTTAATCTATTTTAACAGTTATTTTCTTTAATGTTTGCTTATGGCATTTTCGGTTTTAGGTTTCGAATATGGCACTTATTTCTAAATCCAAGATGGCGGGCGCGATTTTTCGAATAATGGCAAGTTGGGTATCGTTTTCGAGATGTTTGGGAATGTTCAATACAAATATGGGACTCATTTCTAAATCCAAGATGGCAAACACGACAGTTCAAATAAAAGCAATATTCGTAATGAGCACCCCCAAATACCTCGAAAACGATACCCAACTTGCCATTATTTGAAAAATCGTGCCCGCCATCTTGGATTTACAAATAGTGCCATATTCGCATTGTGCATCCCCAAATACCTCGAAAATGATACCCACATAGCATTTTTTTGAAAAAATCGTGCCCGCCATCTTGGATTTAGGAATGAGTGCCATATTCGTAATGAGCACCCCCAAGTACCTCGAAAATGATACCCATATTGCATTTTTTTGAAAAATCGTGCCCGCCATCTTGGATGTAGAAATGAGTGCCATATTCGTAATGAGCACCCCCAAGTACCTCGAAAATGATACCCATATTGCATTTATTTCAAAACTCGTGTCCGCCATCTTGGATTTAGAAATGAGTGCCATATTCGTAATGAGCATCCCCAAATACCTCGAAAAGGATACCCATATAGCATATTTTGAAAAATCGTGTCCGCCATCTTGGATTTACAAATAAGTGCTATATTCGTTTTTCATCGACAAAACCGAGCATATCTGTAGGCACCTGATCGACAATGTCGGGCAAATCTGTAGGCACCTTTAACTTAATGATGAGTTAAGCAAGATACAATTTCCCCACTTTTGAGGGAAATGTTATTCCATGGCATCATTATTTGTATATTTGTGTGCGTGCCGACGAGCGTAGTTACAAGTTGCTTACGCCTACATGAATTTGGTTTTTGCCTCACTTGTGACAGTTCGTTTGATATGAAACTATCATTCTATGCGTTATTATTCTAAGGGTTTAATGCTAACCTAAAAATTTATTGCTCAATGTCAAGAAAACAAAATGTGTTAAATTTGAATTACCTAACGTAAAATCGACTACTAGTTTACTTTAGTTACTTCCATAGTATAATGTCCTACGGGATTCTCATGTGGAGTAAAGCGGCAGATATTCAAACTATATTTGTATTGCAAAAACGAGCATTTCGTTCTGTGTACCGTCTAGGCTCTCGGGTTTCTCTCTGAGAAAAGTTTAAGGAGACTGGTATCATGACTGTGGCATCACAGTACATTTACTCAAATATTTTATATGCCTGTAAAAATATACATAATTTCAATAAGAAGGAAGATATCCATAATATTAACCTTAGAGCTAAGTCCAAACTCATGGTACCACGATTTCGTTTTACCAAGGTAAACGACTCTTTTATGGGGAACTGTATATGCTTTTACAATAAGATTCCGGAGCATATATTAAGTTTATCATTTCCTAAGTTTAAAAACTACATTAAAAATATTTTAAAATTTGAAAGTGACAATTCTCTATTAACAAAACAAAACAAGGCTGTTCCAAATTTAAAAATAGTGATATGATTCTAAATTAGTTTTACTTAAGTGTTATTTGTAGAGTAGTGGCCAGTTTCGTTTCTAACAAAAACTTTTGATTTAAAATGTGTGGTAAAAGATTTTTAGCGATTTCTGACATTTAGAGTACTCTTACCTCAGTTGATCCCATAGAGACTATTGGTCCTTATCAGAGACCGAATTGAATGGCATAAAAAAAAGTTTTGTAAAAATTGCCTTTTATCTTGCTGACTGTACCATTTTTTCAGAATCAGTGAATGCAATTGGCATTCAAAATATAAAAGTGTCTTCAAAATTCATGGATAGTCTTCTAGAAGCGTTTTCCTGTAACTACAACGATTAAGGAAGCTGGCCTTGCTGCCCCGTCTCAAATTTACACCATGCATACGGTGTGAAAATACAATTCTTAAAAATTGTCACGATAGAAAAAAAAAACAGAAAAACTTGTCTCGAAATTTTACAAGAATACCGCTGCATTGAACAGGTACTTTACATATACAAATGATTTTTTTTTTATATCAACTTAACTAAATGCAACACGTATAGTATATGACATACATCTTTCAAATGGCTTCAATTTGATTTGTAAAACAAAAACTGAAATAAAGCCACTGGTCCTGCCACTCGACTCGAGCAAAATGAACCGTATTAATACGGGAAAAAATTGAATTCGAGCTGAGGTAGTATCGACTCTTAAACATTATCACTCGGCTTTCAAAGATCATGAAAAACAAGAGTATAACTTCAGGTTACTTGAATTAAAACTGACAGAGATGATGAATTGTCAATAATAGCGTATCTCGTAACCTACGTTTTTATATACGGAGACCTATCGAGTTGTTAAGTGTTCGGGATTGTTACATATCGGAAATGAAACAATTTTTTCGGATCTAAATCCGATACACTTGTTTTTTGATCAGCCGTGACCATGGGACCTGTGAAAAGCACGAAACGTTAGTTTTGTTTGAAAAACAAATATGGATACGTGAAAGAATACGGAGACATTTCGTAACGAAAGGCAGTCAATTAAACGAATTAAAGCATTCTTGTTATGGATTAAAACATCAATTTCAATTTCTTTAAATTTAATGTTACACAACTTGATACACTTAACTAATTAGCGAGTATGGGATCAATTTATACATTTCGCCTACAATGGCACACACTCTTTGCAGATAAGTTTCAATTACCCGAAAGAGTGTTCAATTATACTATATTTCACATTTCGTATTAACTAGTGACATGTTGACGAGTATTATTCGATTTCAATAAATTGACCGATGATTTTCAAGAAATAAGTGCGGCACGATATCAATATCACAATTAAATAAAATGAGTGTTATTGCGGCGTCCACTTATTGAAGCGTATCGAAATTGACGTCTTCGCGAAAGCATTTCATGTATTGCTGAACGCAATACTGAAATTATCAGTCAGTCTTTAATAAATAACCCACTTTATGAACAATGGAAATCCTACGTACCTTAACATTAAAATGAGCAAATAGGTTTAGGATCGACAAGTCAAATTTGAGTTTACTTCAGTTGTAGGAACTTCATAAGGGCATCGTATATGAGACGAGGGCTAGCGTCGCTGTCAGCTGTATATCTTACACCTCTCAACGCCCCATCTTCATTTCTTACAACGCCGTACTCTCCTACTATATAACCATCAGATGTTCTTTCTTCCACTCTGTACTTCCTGTACTGACGACCTTCAACAACGTAACCAACTTTACAATTATCTTGCTTACAGCTTTCATTACTGGATTCCTGTACTCCGTGGCTACGCCCATCGGTCAGAACACTTATTTTCTCGTCTATTTCGTAATTCTTTTCCGGTTGATGCTCTGCAATGTGCTGTGTGGTAGGCACTATTGAAGGATTGGTTATCATTGTGACTGGCGTGGTGTTCACAACTGTGCCTGTGAATAAAGGTCTTTGAGATGGATGGTGCCATGATGTGTAATCTGAGTTGCCGTTAGGAGACAGATGCAACGAAGCAGGTTGACTGTAAAACTTTGCTGGTTCGCTGTAAATTTTCGCAGGTTCACTATATATTTTGGCTGGCTCGCTGTATATTTTGGAAGGTTCGCTGTATATTTTAGCCGGTTCACTGTAAAATTTGGCAGGTTCGCTGTACACTTGCGCTGGCTGACTATACACTTTAGCTGGTTCGTTATAGAACTTAGGTGGTTCGTTATAGAACTTCTGAGTACTAGGTTGTGCTTGAGTCGGGTTTACATACGCATCTCCAGGTTCATTGAAATTAGTATCCATTGTGGGGGTGTCATGTAGTATGTTGAAATTTACAGTTGTTAGTCTTTGATTGTTCCCCCTTTGGCTAAACGATTTATGTGTTAGACCTGGAATGTAATTTTTTGACGACGGTGATAGTGGGACTGAGCGTGCCATTGGAATATTGTCATCTGGAGTTTCAATGTTTTTATTATCTATTTCCAGAATTGATGTCATAGACTCTGCTTTGGAATCATGGCTTTCATTGGAGTATTTATTTTCAACATGTGATGGAAACGTAGGAATGACTTCTAAGTTTTGGAGACCTCTTGCTTCCTTACGGGAATTTAGTTGTTTGATGAATTCTATATTAGCACCTGCTAGATTGGGAAGTTCTGTTGTGCCTTTCTCCTCATTTGTAACATCAAGTGTCTTTGTAACAGCAAAGGTCTGTGGAGTTTCGCTTACAGTGGTTCCGTATTTATTTTCTAAAACTTTATTGGGTCTGGATTTTCCTCTACCAACGGCGACGGATGAAGTTATTCTTACAGATATGACTTGTTCGTGGTCGGAGCTGGAAGTGTCTTGTTGCTTTGGTAAGTTGTGAGCGTAGTTGAAGGCAGCAGCTTCACGTGTGTCATCGCCGCCTTTAAGATGAGGCTGCACTGGCTTTCCCGACACCAACATGCATGGCACCATCTGCGGAGAAGTTACCGGTGTAAGCAATATCGTCTTAAACGCAATATACGAGAAAGTGGATACAGTAAACTGCTAAAACAAACATCTGGTAACGGATCGGTCTACTATCAGCTAACATCAGATCATGCGAATGCAAAGTGGTCAATTTTTAAAAGGTTCAGATTGCTTGAAATGAGGTGCACCAAAGTAGCCTCCACATGACGTACCATTCCTTTCCTGTACATCTGGCGCACTCTGGGCAACAATCGGCGAATACCTTACGCCAGTTGGCAAATAGGCGATTGCATCGATGCAAACGCGCGACTGCATCGATACAATCGCATATAAATCACAAGTGTAGCGATGCAATCGTGCGTTTGTATCTATGCATACACGCGTTTGCATCGCTGCTTAAAGTCGCGCGTGTGTGTAAAGGTACTGCATCCTTAACTTACTGCATACATAAACAATGTTTGTTACGTTATCTAATAAATAACTAAAGTAATACCTATACGACATTACTTAGTTATAATAACGATAGCCTCAATATTTTTTTATACCAACGTCATATAATTACTTTCGATTAAAGTGTAAGGTTATATGAGAATAAAGAAACATGGAAGTTACGATCAAAGATCGAGAAATATGTATCTAATAACATTGTAAACTGTTTCCAGGTAAATATTTGTTTTTTTGTTTTAAAGTAGTTCAGTGTCTACGTTTATTATTAGTACCGCGATTAGTATGATTTAGTATCTACGTAACATTCCGCAACTAGTACATACGTGAGTAATTTATAGATACCGTCTTGACAGGTTCCGGCTCGGGCGCACACTTCAACTGTCAATGTAAAAAGTTAATACGCCTGTTTGACCTATGAAACATGTGGAACTGGTCGATTAAGTGGACCAGGGTACTATTTACAAACGATAAAAACCTTTGTTCACATGTGAACACTGTTCATTGTTCCGCATACAAAGAATACCAACAATAAGTATTTTTACACCTTAAAATGTAATCCGTCAGATCTCTTTGATGAATCGTGTTTAATTGCAATGAATTGCTTATAATAAGTGTTGATTCCTTTAAAGTGTTACTGAATTAATTAATTTAATTTGTTTGTAATTTATTTAAAAATCTATATTGAATTTAATTACGATTGCTATTTTAACAAACGCGGTAGTCTCTTTAGTAACGTTGTTTACTTACTTTGTTTTCGCTAACGATCATTACACTTAATCTGGCGAATATGTAATGGTTATGTAATTAATTTTGATTTTTTCCTGTGTGGTATTCCTTGTCTTGTAGATGTAGATTATTCGTAATTGATAGTTTGGCTATGATTTATAGAACCGGTAGCTGCACAAACCGCTAATTATGACATTGGCCATTTATTAACCATTGACAAAATATATGAACGCTTGAATTGAATGAGATTGAATTATTAAAATAATTATTATATTTGATGTTGTTTTATTTATGAAGCAATATTAAGTAATTATCTTACAGGTTCGTATATCCTTCTAGGTTTCAAACAAAGATATCTTTGTTTGAAACCTAGAAGGAATTGATCGGAAGTAGAGCTGATTGCGATAGAAACTAATTAAAGATTAAAATGATCTGGATTAACCGTATCGACACGTCGTCGGTAAATTTTAACCCCTTGAAGCTAAATTGGCCTGGTCTCAAACTAGAAAATTCCATATAGGTAGTATGAGTACCAGAGCAGCGAATCAATTTTCAGAACACCTAGACCAGAACCAATTTATTCATAAAAGTTCATTTCCCAATTTATTCCTACCGGGAATCGAACCCAGGACCTATTCGCCAAGCGTCCACAGTATAGACCTTTGGGATACCGAACTTGAAGTCTTGTGAAGAACTGTGTGTCTGTCTGTAGCCTCGGAGCTCCCGAGGGTGGAAAGATCCAAGAGCGTTTTTTAGGAAATAGAGCTTATAAAAATTATCCCCCCTCTATTGCCGATATAACTACGTCACTAATGTTTACGAAAAACGATGGCATGATTTGAAACTCATTAATGCTCGTCGCATAAAACAATTATAAAATCGGGTAAACTTTTCTCATGGTCGGTTTTTGAGTAACATCCAACTTTGGAATATATTGTTATCAGATAAACATAACTTTAGTGCAAGAATGAATCCTCTTAAAATTCAACCACGAGGCACTTGTACACATGTACAAGTGCCTCGTAAGTGCCTCAATATAGACACATTTCCAATTAGGTACGTGTTCCAGACTTCGGTCAGAAGAAACAATCATTTAATGCAAATCATTTTAAAAATGATTTGCATTAATTTTCTTGTCACAATTGCTTGTATGCCATTAAAAACAAAGATTTACATAAAGTTGTATCTCTTGCTGACATCTTTTGATCGCGCTGATGCTCTACCCATTAATCAGATGAGTACCCTACAACAAGTAAAAATAATTCGACTGTGCACTTCTCGGCGCCCAGTGAGTCACCATTTTTCAATTACACCGTTTAAAGTTGGTTTAAAGTACCGGCATTTTGCAATTAATAATTACAGCGTGTTAAAACCTTACTACTCCCGGCAAATAAGCACTCGTCGTCGTCAGGTTTAAAAGAAAAAGAGTGCCATAAGGCAATTGCAATTTTTTTGTGCATATGTATTAAAATACGATATACTTGTATTACTTAGTCATTTCTTATTTAAAATTAATCGAGGTAGTTTATATATATGATTTTTATTAAAATTAAATATATGTATCTGCAATAAATATCTATATTATTTTACGATAATACATAGAATAAACTTTCTAAATAACACTAAATAATTACAACATAAATAAAATAATGGATTCACACACACACACACACACACACACAAACAACGCATACACACACTTACTTCCATTTCGTCTCATATTTTACTTTTACCTTATATTTTATTTGTATGTTATTTCACTTCGTTGTACTTGACATTAATTTTCTATTTACAATCTCAATCTTGTAAAACTGTAATATTGAAAGTGACATATTTACTTTGTAATGCTGCCTTTCTAAACATCGTAATTATCCGGATGGGTGAGAGCCTGGAGATCCGTCACACAAGTTAATTCCTAGTATGGACTGCAGTCTCTTAGAAAGGTATCTAAATATTTAGGCACTTCATGTACATTGACGGCAATTATGTCGCGGTATCCTTAAACATGCCACAGTGTCCTTAAGCATGCCAGGGCATCTCTAGGTATGCTGAAGCATACCGTCGCTACATCGTTGCATGACGTTTATAGAATGCTATAGTTGCATGGCGTCAAGCTAATGGTGACCAATGGCGACGCGGAGCGTGCGTCTTGAAACCTATCGATGCATCCTTAAGACTGCCGAGGCATTCATAATTCTGCCGAGGCCTCCATAAGGCTGCCGAGGATCTATAAGGCTGCTGAGGCATCCTAAAACTGGCGAGGCATCCCTAAGTTTACCGAGGTATACGTGAGGCTGCTGAGGCATTCCGGAGGTTGCCTAGGCATTCCGGAGGTTGCCTAGGCATTCCGGAGGCTGAAGGCTCGGCATGCCTAAGCATATAGCAGTTTCATTTTGCAGCTACGATAATTATCACTAAAATTGCAACTATAAAGTCATAATCATACATTACTATTACATTACTATTCGTCACCTAAAAATCCCTTGTCGTCCCGTCCCCTCAGTAGGTACTGGGACTAACTTTATTACGTAGAGGCATTGCCTTACAAAGTCAATGCGTAGAGGAGTTTCTTTTATAATTAAAACGGCTTTTTAATAACATCTTGCTTAGCTGGTGAAAATGAAAAAGGCTTACTTTTTTATTAGGTCAAATGCCAACAAAAAAGCTCAGTAAGTAGTGACCTTATAGTAGTTAGTGTTTTGTAAATTACATTTTATTTAAATTGTTAAACTGTTTTCAATGTTATAAAGCTGAATATTTCATCATTATTTTACTATGGACCATGATAGACTAACAAGGCCATTGCCTTTAGTACTTCAAGAGTAAAAATTGGATAATATGAAAATGTCACAACATCGTAACTTATTTTGCATTTTCCCAAAAAGTAAACAGATTGTGTTGACCACTTTCATTCTAAAGATGCGAGTAAAGTGTTAAGTAAATAATATTAATTATAAAAACTATTATTAGACATAATGGTACCCATGTGACCTGATATTAAAAACCGAATAGAAGACTGTGTTAGCGTTCCAAAAAAAAATTAATAATATAGAAATAGGAAATGAAACTATTTTTCCGGATTTAAATCGCGTATATTTGTTTTTTCAAACAAACCGACGTTTCGGGCCCTTTACAGGTCCCATGGTCACGGTTGACTGTCACGGTCATATATATGTGTAACAATCGCGAAAACCTAAGAACTCGATAATAATATAGAATTTACATAATTGAATATACCTATGTGGCGGCTTTAGACGCCGTCTATTATCACCGGCTGGCTGTGGCAGTCTCTTTGGACGAGAGTCGCCAAGGAGAGTGTCACACTTGCCGTAAATGTTTGACAGTTTTTAGTTACGTAAATGGTCATGTCAGCGATTGCAAATTGTTTGCCCGGTTGGATAAAAAAGCTATTTGTAAAAACCAGGAAACATTATAATTATATCGTCATTCACAAAGTTCACGAGGCCGTTTTATTGTTCGTTAGGGGAGCGATAAATTCCCCAAACTTAATACTTTAAAAAGCTTAAAATTTAATCAATATCTAGCTGTTTACGTAAATAAAGATAATTAAGTTAAAAATACGTTTTATTCTACAGTAAACCTTCTAAACTAAATGCCTCATTAAAATTAATCTAAAATGTCATTACCATGGACTTGTGTTACTTCCATGGAGGCGTGTTTTCTTATTTCCTTTTTTTCATGAAAACTACAGTGATAATAGCTAGGTTCTTAAACACATTGTAGGATACGGTACCTTTCATTTGAGACTACTTTGAATCATATAAAAAAACATAGTTTTTTTATTATTTTAAGTCCGTTTTAGAGAAAGGCCGTTTTATGCATTAACCTACCAACAAATGGACGTCGGGATCGCGCTTAAAATTGTTCGAACCAGAAGGGCATCCATCACAAAAACAGCGTGAATAGTGCTTTCATTGTGTTTCGCTAGGTTTTTTTATTACAAAACTAACCTACGCTAACTTAATCTTTTCCTTGTGACAAGCATCCGAAATTGTCTGCAAGTGTATTATTCTGAGTCTGTATTTGTATGCATATATATTTGCACAACCTTTACTATTTCTTTCAGAAAATTTATACAATATGTAAAAATTAATTAATATTGACAGTAAATTATTCTATTCCATTATTCTTGTCTTCAAGTAGTTTTCACTAGACGCTAAATAAGGTGCATTTTGTTAAGTTTCCAGTAGCAGCTGAGTATGGTGAATTTTTGGGCCTTCCAATTGTTGCAAACAAAACTAAACAGCACCGCAAATTACTTTGCAATTCAAATTAAATGTGTCAGTTTTTTATATTCCTTCGCATGTCACTACGTTATCTCCGGACATTTTTTGAGGTTTTTGTTTCAGTTATGATTATTACATGATAATAACTCACGCGTATAATTTAAGTAGTATTTTATAAAGGTGTCCATATAAATAATTTTTGAATGGTAATTATAACATTGAGCGCTCGGCAGAGCATTCATAAGTCAGCGGAAGCGGGTTTGTTTACTGTACAGGGTCGATGTTAGGTGCTAATTTTTTGACATGTCAAAATAGAGCTTACCTTTTCTAGATTCATTGCTTTAATATTATGTAGATAATAAAGGTAATATAATAGAATGCGATAGTCGACAACTTTAATCCTAAAATGTAATTTAATGGATTTTTTTATTCGACCTGGTGTTGACTATGTGTTCGATTTAGAGGAATTATTTCACAAAAAATCTCCAATATATTTGATCAAAAAGCGACATCTATATCAGTTGAGGCATCTGTAAAGATACCGGGTGCGGTGAGGTTTTTCAAAAATCTCTCACTAGATGTCACTAGTGGCGACTAATGCCGAAACCCAAATTAATCATGTTAGCAGACTGTCCTCTCTCTATGGCTGTTTTTTTATGATAACACGACACGGGGCGAACAAGCCGTGGACCTGGTGGTAAGCGACAGGTCTATCCATAACAGTTGTAGTGCCAAACCTTTAAATTGCAAACATCTGCATACTGCCCATGTACCCGTCACCTTTAGACAAAAAGTTGACAAGTCCAGTGTGCCTATAGTTACACCAGCACTTACACACTTCAAAACAGGAACGCAGCAATGGTCAATGGACATAAGTATGTTGGCAGTACTTCCCTGGTCGAACTCTTTTACAAAGAATTATTTTACTGCTACTAAATATTAATATGTTGGACGAGGTACCTGCTCCAGGGGTCTCCCAGAATGGGTTTAAAAGTATATATATATCTCCACGTAACGATTTATGCTATTTTGAGAAATAAATAAAGGTGCTCAAATGTCAACTTAAACGCACTGAAAAAAAAAACTAAAATGCATAGAACAAAACCATTGGTAAAGCAGCTTGAGACTTAAAACAATTTGCTACTTTTTCCTATAATAAATTGAATTCATCTTGTATACTTTACATTACTAATGACCAAGTAATGGACCCTATAGAACATTTGCTACATAAGTTTTGAATGATTATATATTACACTTATTGTTTCTTGGTACTTACAAAGTCTCTTGAAGGCTGAGACTTAATAATGTTCAAGAAGAATATAAAGGTCCGATTGCAAACTGAGTACCAGTCGCTATGTTATTCATTTAAAAAAAAGATGTTCTGCATATTTTTTTATATTCGGGGATAAACTTTAGACGTTATTTCCAAAGAGAACGATAATCATAAACTTAAGGAAGAAAAGAGAAATCTATTGTGTTTATTAATTTGAACTGTATATTTAACATATATTATTATCCTTTGATTTTATTTATTTTAATACTAATAATGATGTGACACCCAAACATGCCTTGTCTCCGACTAGGGAATTTTCTGGGCATCCGGAACACCCAGATCAGAACCAATTGAGAAAACATAACTATTTTTCGGATCTAAATCGCGTATACTTTTGTATACTTAGTCTTCATACTCTTAACAACTCGCTAGGGCTGTCTCATGAATGTGCTTGCATAGGGAACTATGTGGAAATCCTGTTTAAAAAATATCACCAAATTACTTATATCACCAATATGCCTTCCCTTACTAACCTATATCTGTTTTTGAAAAACAAGCCAACGTAATGGGCCCTTTACAGGTTATGGTTACGGGTGGTTGAGACGGTAAAGTCATCAACCAGTCATTCTCGGACAAGTGTTCACTACCCAATTTCCGTGGCAATTTTTATTATTTAAATATTCAAGTATATTGTCGTGTAATTATTAAATAATATTGTAACAATCGCGAAAACCTGAGAACTCGATACAATTTAGAAAAGTTAATTTCGCAAATCGATCCTACCGGGTTTCGAACCCAGGACCTCCTCATCCAGCGCCCACACTGCGAAGCATTGTGTCACCGAGGTTGTCAATAACTTACTACTAGACATGGTTCTCTGTGGACAGAGTTTACCACGCTGACTTAATGCACGTTGACTCCTGTGTTTTACAACAACGTGTATTTTAATGAATAATTATAAGAGCCCAAAAGTGGCCCTGGCAAAAGCCGCCATCGTCGTTCTGTCAGTGACCGGAGCGGCCTTGCGCCTGTGCCGCCTGCTGCCTAAGCACTCGTGTCTTTATTACGCGAGAGCGCAATAAGCGGAACTAATATATATATATGCGATACCTCCAATGAATAATATGCTAGCTTTATTTTTTGGACATTTACTGTTATTTTTGTAAACAGCCATATTTATTTACTAATATTATGTTCCCCGAATTTTGAGAAAAAAAAATAAAGAAACAAAATTCGAAGAAAAAAAACAAAATAAACGAATTTTGTGAAAAAATAAATGTTCGTTGAAGGTATTGAATTATTGTAGTTTGGATGTTTTTGTTAATTATTGGTACTGAGATGTTTTATTGTCTCTCTGCTTTACCTTTTACTTTTGGCGCACCTGATATTTTAAAGTATTCCTAATATCCATCTAATATCAGACATTTTTGCGAACATGCGCATAATAACTTACGAAAGTTTTATAGCAATTGAATGATTAATTAATCGAAAGCCTACGGACAAATATACAAACAAATATTTATTTTCATATGTCGTAACCCTAGGCCACATGAAGCCACAATGTACTTGTACGTCAAAAGTGGTTATATCACATGAAACTCATAAAAATATTACGAACTCCATGAAACAAATTTTTTAATCTAATTTTCATTTCATTTCTAAACAATTTGTTTGCCTTACGCTGTAAGTTCACTGTTAACTTTAAAATAAATAAATAAAATGAAATTTTATAACTCTCCTATTTAATCATAAAAAAGTTATCGTCTAATTAAGTTTGTAGAATCTTTAAATTTTTAAAAAGTTTTCTGAAAAGTTATCATTTTACAGATGAGGCCTTATTTACATGAAGGGTGTGCGTGTGGCGTACTATAAGTTTCCGGAATGAATAAGAAAAAAATACTGTAAATGGTCAGAAATGAATTCATTGTTTCTCAAAATATTATCCGTTAGCGTTAATGCACTTTTTCATACGAATGAACCAATTTTGAAAACATTTATGCCACTCCTCCGTGACAATCTCTGAAACATATTTTTCACACTCTTCGACAGCCTCTTCAGGTGATAAAATCGTTGATCGCGTAACTGGTTCTTAATTTTTGGAAATCAACGAAAGTCACAAGGTGCCAGGTCGGAACTGTACGCGGGATGGCTCATAAGGTCAACGTTCACCTTCGAAAATTCATTTGTCTGTCTGGCAGTGTGAGAACTGACATTATCGCGGTGCAAGATGATACGGCGATTACGGTTATTTTTACGGAGTTTCTCAATAACTTCCGGCAAACAAATGGTCGTGTACCAATCACTATTCAGGGTACAACGGTTCTCCAAGGCAACAGTAGCCACGTGTTCAGTTTTATTAAAAATAGAAGCAATCATTCGCTTAGATGCACTTTGCATGCGCGCCACTTTCGTTGGTTTTGGCTCATCTCGAAAGATCCATACGCTCGATTGCTGCTTTGTCTTGGGATAGTAACTATAAATCCATGTTTCGTCACCTGTTACTATGTCCCACACCAAATTTGACGCCCCTTCGTTGAATCTGGTAAGCATGGCATTGCACCAAGTAACTCGATCCGTTTTTTGAGCCTCAGTCAAATTGTGTGGGATCCACCGAGAGCATAGCTTTTTCACACCCAAATATTTGTGTAGTATTGATTATATTTTACTCATACCTATGCCTAAAGATGCCCCAATCTCATGGTATGTCACATGCCTGTCTGTTTTGATCATACGGCGCATAGCATCGATGTTTTTGTTGTTCACAGCAATGGACGGGCGACCATCACGAAACTGGTCACCGAGATTCACACGACGCGTTTGAATTCTGCAAACCAGCTATAAATAGTCGTCTTGCATTGTGCTTCATCGCCAGAAGCAGTTTGAAGCCGAGCGAAGCTCCGCTGAGCTGTTTAATTACACTTAAAGTCGAAGAAAATCATACTACCACAATTTTCACGAGTTAAATCCATGGTGATGTAGACAACCAATTTCTAAAATGACGCCACAATGTAAAAACAAGTGACAGTCAGATGAAACAAACTGTACACTTCTACAGCCAAAGAGTTTCATTTTCAAATGTTGTAATTACTTTTTAAATATTGTTTATGTAAGTGGCCAGTTCCGGAAACTTATAGTGCACCCTATGTAATATTACATTCGTTTATCGTTTTATTCGTATTTATTTATTTTTATCATATTTATACGTTTATTTATACATATGATAATAAACGAATGTAATATTACACCCTTGATGTATTACAGGGATTAAAATTTGAAATGGGAACATATAAGGAATATAAAGATCGCACTTCAGTCTATCTAGCTTTTGGCTGCCGGTAATAACCATAAGTCTAGACTTAAATTGTAATAACGTTTGTTTTCCTCATTTTTCACTCAGTCTAACTGACTGATTGACGACCTCGAATCAACGGTGTGCATTGTAGTCGTGGGATGAGGAAGTCCCTGGTTTAATTCCTGGTACGACCAATTTTAAAAATAAGCTTTTCTAAATTGGGTCAGCAGGTTGATTTTGATTGCCTCTCCCGATCGGAAACTGCGTCTTTTCCGAGTCGAGGCGCATAATTGCGATTCACAATTGGCCGATCGGAAACTTTGACATTTCAAATCGGAATAATAGTTGATTTAACTCACAAATTAGAAAGATATAGAAACCCATCTGATTTGGAGACTACCCGATCCGTTCGATTCCGGTTTTAATCAAAATCAGCTTGCTGGTCTGGGTGTTATGAGTAGTGAATTCCTTTAGTAGTTAACTATAAGGTTGTGAATTCCCCGGAGTGAATTCCATAACTCTGGTACTCATCAGATCATTAGTCACCAATCAATACTGGGAATTGTAGTTTGAGACCAGATAATTCATGTGGTTGTCTGGCACATTATTATTATTATAATTGCTCTTGAAATTAGTAGATCATTGTGTGACGTTATCATAAATTGTAATATAGTACAGACCCTGTACCTCTCGTTCTCCGTCCGGCAACTGTTCGAAACAATTACCGTCAAATAAGCAATACTCGATGAAATTAAAAAACGCATGATGCGAATGAAGCTTTATACTTGACATTGTTCTGTAATTTGATTAAGTATTACTTAATTAAATTTTTATTGAATTGATATTCAATTATTTTTTGTGAAATTACTCCACTAGTTTGTTACAATTATTAATACAAAGATCGAACACTCAGAAAAAATTCCTTCGATCCGGTCGGATGTCAAATAAGTACCTATTACTTATTTGACAGTAACTTTTCGTCCAGGGTAGTACTGCCACCTTACCTATTTCTGCCGCCTAGCAGTAATGTCAGCATTAATGTGTTCCGGTGTCGAAGGGTAAGGGTGCTGGCGAAATTATAGGTACATGGGACTTGTCAACTCATGTCTCAGGGTGACCCTGGGCAATGCCCCTCAGATATTTGTGAGTTAAAGCTCTGAGTGACACTATAACCGTTATGGATAGGATTGTAGGTGTATCTTACCAAGAGGCGAATGACTTGTTCTTCTCGTCTCTTAATATTATTTTAAAAAATTGTTTCGGGCTGTTATGAACATCAGAACATAACGTCATTTTATTCTCAAAGGCAAAAAACTACATTTTGTATAATTATTAATTATTGATTTGTTTTTATTTTTGTGAAATGATTATATAGTAATATCACATATAATAGTTTGCTATAATTATTAAATACAAAGATCAAACACAAATGAAAAACAGGCCAAGCGGGTGATTCACGTACTCAAACCGTTACGATATCGTAGCGATTTAGTCGTTGAACTGCTTTTTCGTATTCACGTGTGACAGCGAAGTCAACGAGGCCAATTTTAAAGTCATTCGATCCAAATGTCGTCAAAGCGTATTCTGGTATATGAGTCGAACTTAAATCGACTCTAAACGACAAGTCATACGTGTTCTGCTAAAATTTTGTCAGTTCTTTCAATACACTTTCAACGACTAAATGTTAAATTTCATAATCCAAGATGTCGTTCATTAGTAGTAACGTTTCGATTCTACTCGTATCAACATTCGTTCAAGTGATACGTGAATACCCATTTTGGATAGGAGTTCGATCGAACGACTACGTAACTTCAACGATATTTTAATAGCTTGAACTTACGTAAATCGCACTACTGGACTCGAACCTGCGACCACGGGATTCCGCGCCTATCACTCTTCCAACTGAGTTACAGATCGAGTTAACCGAGTGGACGAAATTCTTCTATATGTCTGTTATAGACATATAGATAAGAGTCCTGTCGGATCACTAGGATTTTTCTTTGTGCTCGATCTTTATATTTAATAATTATAGTAAACTATTGAAGTTATTTCACAAAAATAAAACCAAATCAATAATAGGTGCATTTTGTATACTTTAATGTGGGCCGTGTATCTACGTTTCATTATTAAACTATAAATGTGTTACTGCTGGGTCGGTCTCCTCTATAAAGAGGGTTTAAGGAGTGAATTATCACAGTTTACGTCTTTTTTATTTACTAAAAATTCGATTAACGTCGTCGTAATGGTACTAAAGTTGAACGGAGATCTATAAAAACAATATCAACCAATAGTAATTTGTTGATTTGTCTTGATATCTTCACTCATCGTGATATTCAATAAACTTAATATTACAATTATTGACATCTCTAGTCAGCCGCTGGTAGCTTGACTGAATGAAATACGTGTAAACATTTCTCACAGATGGCGCTACGGAAAATTAAGTCATTAAATATCAAAAACAAATTTCTTTCATTTCTCGAGGAGAAGCAACCATCCTCCCCCTGGGCTACCACTCTCCTGAACTGTTTTCTTTTTACGCTATGGCATGGAATTCTTAAAAAATTGAGTCAAATGGTTCTCAAAGGCTGGCAACGCATAGGCAACCCATCTGTAGTGGCAAATATCTATGAGCAACGAGAACCACCTCGCAAGAAGTAGCTCGTCTGCTCGTCTGCTTTACATTGTTGTAAAGTAGATTGCAGTTATTGTAGTTTACATTAACAAACGCTTTAAATATTATTTTTTTATAACTTTAAATATAAAATCGACAACAGTTCGTGGAATTACATCTCTTTGTCAAGTTTTATTGAAATAGGTTACCGGAAAGTACACGAAACCGGATTCATGCCTGCATGGATGAATAAATGCAAAAAATATAGACGAATTGAGAACCTCCTCCTTTTAGAAGTCGGTTAAAATTGTGTGGATAATGTCAGCTGTCTGTGCATAAATCGAGTAACAATTGGTCCTCGGTTTTTTTATTAGGGGTTTAATAATTGAATATCAATTCAATAAAAATTTAAAATACAGTGAATAGCAACATCCCTCGCCAGGGCTGGCAACTGTAAAGATATATAAAACTTTAATAGATTTCTCATAGACGGCGCTACGACTAAAAAGTCGTTGAAAAAACCAAATACAATGATACGACGCAAGCACATAGAAGAATTCGTGATGTCCGCAGGTTCGTTCCGTGGCTTAGTTGATATAGCGTCTGCCACGGTAAGCTAGAAAGACGTCGGTTCGAAGGAATTTTTTCTGAGTGTTCGATCTTTGTTAATAATTATAAACAAAATTTGGAATTTTTTATTTTTTACAACTATAATACTTAATATACAGAAAGCCTCTTTACTTGATGTTTAGTATACAATCCGTTTGCTCGTCTGATGGCACACAAACAAAATAGTCAAATCAAATGAAAAATAAAGAAACCACCGCTTGCTGTTTACACCACCATTGCATGGTCTCCGGCCGGATTCAAACCGACGTCTTCTAGCATACCGTGCCAGACGCTATACCAACTAAACCACGGAACGAACCAGCGGACCTTACGGATTTTTCTATGTGCTTGTCGTCGTGTCTATGTATTTGGGTTCTCAACGACTTTTTAGCCGTAGCGCCATCTATGAGAAATCCATGGAAGCATTTCGTCACCCAGTTAGATACCTTTTAGCTACCTGCCCCGGCTAGAGGTGTCGCTATCACTTTATTTAAATTTTATTGAATTGATATTCAATTATTTTTCACGTGGAATGTTTCAATGTTCAAGTGTCAATGTTCTTTTTCTGAGTGTTTGATCTTTGTATTGATAATTATAACAAACTAGTGGAGTAATTTACTTTAATAAATTAGGTAATACATTATTCGTAAAAGGAAATTATTGCTATCAGTGACTGCGTATCAATTATTCAAAATGCAAATAACGAACATTAACATAGCAATAATTACAATGAAGTGGTCTAATGTTAATGTATACTGTTATTATATGAGCACGTCAATGTTACAGGACTTAAGTTTTTGTTATGTTTTCAAATGCCGAATACATACGAATAAAAATGATCTATATAAATTTAACTGGAATTTTGTGTAAGTAAAACATGAGTATTTGGTATTTCTAGTATTAAAATAAAATAATAAGTATATAATAAGTATTAGAATAAAAAAAATTGTGCAAGCACTTCGACGGGATTGTATCCAAGATCTGCAAGCATAGGGCCCCCCATTGAGTCTTTATGACCATTGAGTGTTTTCGAATCTTGTCCGGTTGGAATCACAAATTATCACTAGTATTAGACAAAGGTGGGTCCTTAACGTACATTACCAACTTCCAAAGAATGAATTGAGATGAGAGTTCCAAATTACGTATTTAAGAAATTTTTTGACTCTCCTATTCAAGCATAAAAAGTTGTAGATAATTTAATTCGCAGAATAATGATTCTCTTAATAAAACTGATTTTGCAGATGTGGCCTTGTTACACTAAAGATGCGACATATGTACAAAATATAGTTCTACGCTCAATACATTCTATTTTTCGAGCGTATTTTTGTGTTGAAGTGAAATACAATTACAAGACACAAATGTGAAATATTACTTAATTTGTTTTAAATTGTCATGGATTAATTGTCATTTAAAACAATTTGGCCCTAATTGACCGATGTTAAGTGGAATTTTCAATAAAATCTGCCAATTGGTGTATACAGGTAGCCGCCCAGAATTGCTCGATTTTTGGACGATCGAGACGTGTGATCAAACAAAACGAGTAAATTTTTAAGCAACAAACAGTCGACATCGTATTTTTTGTCGATCAATATGTGTCTTCAGAGTCTGTCCGACTTCAAAAAGGAGGAGGTTCTCGTTCTGTTTTTCTGTGTATGTTACATGATTATTCCGATATTTGTAAACCGATTTCGAATATTCTTTTTCTGTTAGAAAGGGGGTATCTCAGTAGTGGTTTCATTAAAATTTTAAGAAAATATTTCATCTATAAGGATGGCAAATGGTAATTCCAATGAAAGTAAAACACAGCGAAAACGAATAAACTAACGTTTCAGGTTGCTTGTTGTTTTTTTAAGTTATAATTTTAAATTTTTCATTGAGCAAATGTATAGGCACTTTAAGGCCATATAAAGATTTATTTTTTTGTGGCCCCTCTGCACTAATAATTTAGGATAGGCACATACGATTACGGATATGTAAGACGTAGTGGGAGTAAATTTGTAACTGCGGAAGCAGACACAATTCCGCTGTGAAGAAACCGTGTGACCTTATAATTTAAAAACAGCATACTCACAAATTGATTGTTGACATAGAGGACCGTGTATAGTTATTGGTGATCGAAACGCGTAGGCTATTATTAATAAATGCTGTTCGATAAAATGTCGTAGGTACAGAAACAAGTATATGCGCTCGCGCTCGTTGATGTCTTTTGTACGAAAGTATTGCGGCATGCGTATGCGCAAATACATATGTGCAAATAGTAATAAACTACGTATTTTTGTTATTATAAAAACTATCGCTCAGTTGCATAAACATCTAGTAATTTTAATGCTTCATTAAGCAACAAGTTTTGATCAAGCAATAAGTTTTGCATTGATTTTGCAAGGGACAGTCTTATAATTTTTTTTTTCATAACTCCATTATATTTTTAAGGACATACAATTTAAAGAACCTTTGTGCATCTATATACTTAACTAATAAATAGTATTAATTAGTAAGTAAGTTAACTTATTAAGTCAGCTAAACAATAAAATTAATACGACGCTACGGTACAGCTTAGTTACAGAGTGTACTGTCGTGCTCCGTCCGAAGTCCGAAACAATTACTGTGAAAGAAGTAATACTCTATCAGATTAAAATACACATAATACGAATGAAGCATAATACTTGAAATTGTATTTAAATTTGCTCGAGAATTACTTATTTGACAATAATTGTTTCGGATGGATGTCGGACAGAAAACACCTACAGACTAGACCTTCAGGTTCAGGTCCTGTTAGGTCGAAGGAATTTTTCTTTGATCTTCGATCTTTGTATTAATAATAATAACAAACTAGTGGAGTTATTCCACAAAAAATATATGAATGACACGGTGGTAAAACGTCATGAAATTCATGAAAAAAATTAATAATATCGAAGATTCAGCAATAATAAATAAATAAATACGTCTCTATTTATTCTTATCGTATGATAAAATCTGCAGACAAGAACTGACTTAATCGTCAACGTAATAAGTAGAAGCCATACTGAGGCGCGGCAGCCCGTGGACCGGTGGGCGCCACACGCCATGCGCGCGCGCCGTGACAGTGAAAACCGCCAAGGTCGCAACGTTTTTGTTACGCTCTAACTGTAGCATCGAGCTTGTTAATATTCATCAACTGCCACACAAATTGATGTCTGCCAACTTTATGTTACTAACATTATTTATGACTAGCTACAAATCAATGTTCAATATATTTTGCTTTTTACACTATACCATTAATCAACATAACACTTCCAAAGTTAATGCAAACTTTACTGGTACCACTTATTTCACGAGAAAGCTGATACTTTTCTATAAAGTTCACAGATGGAATAAGATTAAAAAAAAATGTATTTTATTATAAATCAGGCTATATTTTATTATAAGACAGGCTTTGTGTAGCATGGCAGTCAGTTTCTTGTAAGTGGTATTTATATAACAAGTTTCCTCGACATCCTTTTATGTTTATTACCTTAGCCACGAGTTTACAGTGACAATGTGTAAGTAGCGACCACGAATAAATATATAACTTTAAAAAAAACAGATCCCAAGAGTTTGCTTATCTGCTTTCGCTGTGTTCATTACCTACATCTATTTGCCAACTTTTATTGAAATTGGTTAACGGAAGCACAATCACATATGTCGGAGTAATCGCGTAACATACACACAAAAAAATACAGTCGAATTATGCACCTCCCCTTTCTTGAAGTTGGTTAAAATAGTAAACAATTATTTTTACATGTAATTTTTATTTTGTATTAGAAAAAAAATGCAATGCAGATCTGAAAAAATATGTTCATTTCGAATTTTTCGAAAATGAGCACGCAAGCGTACATTAAAATGTTCCTCGGTAAATTAAAAATAAATTATTTAAATTAAAAACTTTTCTAACATAGTTCAAAATCAAAAAACCGCTCTGGTTTGTGCAAATTTTAGACGTAACTGATTGATGACTTTACCATCTCATTAGTTAGCCGTGACCGTGGTGCCAGCAAAGAGCCCGGAACATGGCTTCTTTGAAAAAACAAATATACTCGATTTAGATCCAAAAACAATTATTCATTTTCCACAAGAACTAACATTTTGTGCACAAATAATATGGAACAGTAAACAATTCGAATTTATTAATATTATTTCAAATTTATTTATTTTCATTATAATTTATTACACAGGTACATACCAAAACCTATACTACGGAGAAATCAACTTGAATAATCTTCGTTACATAATTTGCTCAAAAACATTGCTCTATTATACAATTTGTTAAAAAAGAAACAAACTTGAACTGCCGATATATCTAGGGTATTTGCAATTAATCACAACTATCTCCCACTAGGATAGCCAGAGGTTATGGACATGTACTTGCTTGCTACGTAGCGTTATTAGCAGTATGTTAGGGAACATACCTTTCGCTACCTCCACTCGCATTAATCTTTTATATTATGTTATGTTTTATTCTTGTTACTTTCGAACTGGCCTTCCATTTTATTTTATATAATATCTATGTCCCTCAAGAGTGATGGTAATAGAAATAACAACTGTATATGTATTGAAGTACGGGTCAAGACCTATTGTGCAAATGACATATAACCATTATTACATTGTTGTGTTAGCGTAGGATGGCGACTGTTAACGTGGGTCCTACTGGATCCGGCTCTCATAATTGCTATACCTAATCTGTAATACAAGTTCATAGTTTTCATAATCTATAATAAAAAGTATAGAAAAGTATAATATCATTAAACAAGCTAGCTATACTTAATGTCAAAGACTGAATTTATGCAGTAATACCACAGTCTAACCCCTTTACACTGTGGTAATTCTTTGAACTGTGGCCCATTCTTACTTTTTTTCATTACACCAAGTGGCAGGACAAACAAGTTGTACGCATGGTGGTAAGCGACACAATTGTCCATAACTGTTGCAGTGCCACTAAAAATTACTGTTTGGCGGCAGAAATAGGTAAGGTGGCAGTACGTTCCCGGACAAAGTCTTTCCTAAGGAGCTCTACTGCTTCTAATAAAATTATTATAAACAGTATAGAGTTGAATTCAAGTCTCAAGTAAAAAGTTGAGTGTGTTATCGTGATCTTGTTCTACTCTGTCACTATAGCCTAAGAAGGTCACATAATAAAGGAGACGTTAGCCAAAGGAAAGGCCCATTCGACTACTTCCTGTACATTATTATTATTATTTAATTGTAATTATATGTACAGAGAAAACTAATTGGCTAACGAGCGGTAGTTTCGAGAATATCTCAAATATAAAACGACGGAAAATTAACTGATACTTACAGGATATTGAGGTACGTACTTATGACAACAATTCGCTATTTCTGAATTAAATGTTAAGAAAAGCATAATTGTTCAGTGTGCAATTTTCCAAGACAGAATAAAGTGTATGTAACTTTCCATTTCAATTTTGTTATTTGCTTCAACGACTTTTGCGTCATATGACAACCAACACGTTGAGGTCTTGAAATAACATTAACGTTCTTATTTTATTAGTAAATATATATGTACTTTAGGTTTGTTAAGCCATAATTATCTTAGTTTTGTACGTTTTTACAATTGCGTCGTTTTTACACCGCATAAGCGATACATATAATTGGAATAACTTATTGACTTATGGACGCTTGGAATAACTTCAGTATCAAAATGTTTACAAAAACTTGAAACCAGATTACACTACCCAAAGTAATTGACTTAATACAGTATACATACAACTAGACTTTGTAGATAATTTTTTTATAATATGAAATTAAACGAGAAATGGGCTGCAATAGGAGAATATTTCTGAATGTAATTATATGGATAAAATGCCGTGTCTGTCCTATTTTAGTATTAAGAAATACCGATAATTATATAATTATAATTCACAATTATATAATTATCACATATTGGACGAGATTTTTTTATGACATCAAGTGACCGACGAACAAGACCTGCGCCTGGTGATAGCGACACGTCTGTCCACAGCGTTGTAGTGCCAACCCAGAGCTTTCAATCGCAAAAATCTGAGGAACACTGCCGCTGCACCCGTCACCCAGAGACAACACTGTCTAGTACCATGTGCCTGTAACTTCAAAAGTGGTGAATTTGTTGAGGTATTACTTTATTTTAATTCCACACTTCCACATTTAAACTTTAATTCCACAATTAAAATACGTGATCGGACCGAAGCCCCTAAAGATATATCAAGATTTAATAAAGGTTTATATATACATTGATAAATATCATATGTGCACAAAAAGTTAGGGCGTAAACACCGTTTGATAAAATATTGAAGGTCGCCCGCTCGCCGAGCGTGCAGTAGAGATATAGGTTGGTCAGCAACAATTGCCACATTCGCCCCTGCAATGACATAACCCACGTAATATTACAGCTGCTATTCATACTTGAGTGATGACAGTATCGATTTAAACGTGGATTTAAAATGTTTGTCAATGCAGGTATAGTTGGCGAAATATTATTTGCACCAATTCGTCTCATCGCTTCATGTTGGGGTAAAAGAGTGAACCGTCTCGGTAAAGCACGATAACTTTTACGACGACGTAAAAGTGTTTACACTAAACTGGTAGTGCAAACAACTAGTTTAAATACTTTTACGCATTGACACTTAGTTTTAAACTTAATAATTCTTATGCGGAAATAACTTTGTTGAATTAGTAAAAAAGGAGTCGGTAGTCGGTATTTTACGAAGTACTTACAGATTTAAAAAAAACGGCCTGATGATTAAAGAAATAATTTAAAACTAAAATTCAGAAAAATAATTTAGCGCACCCATGACTCATACGATGAACCAAGATCATCACGTCCATGTACGCTTTGAGTAAAAGAAGTGTTAATGGTTTTATTGCGTATTGTAATAGAAAGGATAAGGCGTTCCAAGAGATAACGTTTATCGGTGCAAATAATATTTCTTGAAATACACTAGATATTTTTGTTGTTTCATGTCTTAAGTTTAATTGGAGTAAATGTATACCTTGACCCTCTTTACATCGCGGAAGGGCAATGCTCCCGGCTTCCTTACTGATATCTCTGATACTCGTAGTTTACTCATACATGCAATTACATAGTTTGAAACTAAATGTATTTATCTGGTAGATTATAAAATAAGTGGAGTGTGCATATTGAATTGGACTCGTAGTCTGCTGTTTATTTTGTTTAATTATTTCCATAACAATTGTGATTGTGCCGGCAGAAAGACAACCAAATACAAATAAGGGGCCGAACATAACTCATAATTTTAACATGCCAGTAATAAAAACGAAAATAATAATAATAATTAATAAATACAATGTCAAATTATATTTCTCTAAAATGTCACTGAACCACGTATAACGATGTAACTTTTTTATAAAAAGAACCGATCCCAAATGTTTGCTTTACCTGCTTTCGACGTGTTCGTTACATCTAAGATTTGCCAAGTTTTATTAAAATCGGTTAACGCAAAGTGTGCGAAATCTAATAAACCGGACTCATCCCCTAATTTATCACCCTTAGGGGTACAATATTTTCTTCACATTTGAATGGAACCACAACCGAGGTAGGTACCCTCTTTACAACAAAAAAAGAATAATGGAAATCGGTTCACAAAATTAATTGTCGGAGTTATCGCGTATCATACACACAAAAAAATACAGTCGGATTGAGAACCTTCTCCTTTTTTGAAGTCGGTTAAAAATGAATGTCAAGTGTTCAACATGCACAAAATGGAAAATGCTGTAAATTTCATTATGTTTCTTTTTCTATTAATTTATACTTGCGTCTGATTTTTTCCTTATGTCATACCAGTACAATAATAAATGTATGCTTTCAGTATTACGTAAAAATGGTACAACTGTGTATAAAAAAAGTACTTTTTCACTTCTCATGCTCTTAAAGTTCGTATTTAAGCTGGGTGTAAGCTGCATAAAATAGGATTTTATGCTCTAGTGCATAAAATACGATTTTATGATCTAGTGCATAAAATAAAAAAAAACCATCACATTAAGTATGTCTAATTGTTGTAATTTTACATTCAATTTTAATTAAATAATCGTTTATTTGTAATATTGCTGTTTAATTTCCTCGCAATCGAAGTGAAAAGCAGAGTATATCACTCTTGCCTGCGGCTCGTGTGGATATAATCGTCTCGGGTAAAATGACGCGTTTTATGCACTTGTTGTACAATCAACTAAAATTATCCTTATTGATCTTACTTATTTCTAAAAATGTTACAAAACATTTCAATTCTTTTTAAAGTGTTATAAACACTAACTTCCTCTCATAATTCCTCGCATCCTGCCTTTAAGTTTTTACTTACGAAAACTAACCATTGATAATAGCGTGTAACTGGCAACCTTGGCTGGAATGAATGATAGTAGAAATTGTTACCTGTAACAGTTACAAGGTTCTGCTACTGATAACGCGAATATGCTATAAGCATATTTAATTGCATGGCCGGTGCTAATTAATATTCAAAGTTTTAAAATTTTCATTCGATTATATTATTACTTTGTTATTTCAATGGTTACGACTTTTATTTTTGGGCAGTAAGCATTAATTTATGTGGTCTACGGACTGATAACAATAGATTCCCATATATCACGCTAATTTGGTTGCCACGGCATTTACGCGGATTTGAATTGGCCACTAAATTACAGAAATGAAAACTCATAATCCATTGCTAGTTACGCGTAATTGCACTGTCCTCGACGATATGTATCCTAGGACATTAGCATATTAAAACATTTAATATAAAAAGTTTTTATTTAATATACGCATCCACAGCTGTAATAAGGCCATATTATCTGTTTTTTTTTTTTCAATTATATCAAGTGACAGAACCAACATGTCGTGCACCTGATGGTGAGCTACACGCCTGTCCATAACAGCTGTAGTGCTACTCAGAGCTTTAAATCGCAAAGATCTGAGGGGCACTGCCGCTGCGCCCGTCATCCTGAGACATAAGTTCACAATGCCTGTAATTTCACCAGCACCCTTACCCTTCAAAGCCGGAACACAGTAATGCAATAGGAAAGGTGGCAGTACTAGCCTGGATGGACTCTTTCACAAGGAGCTGTACTGCTAATAAATATATACGCATCCACAGCTGTAATAAGGCCATATTGTCTTATAGATACGCATCCACAACTGTAATAAGGCCATATTATCTTATAAATACGCATCCACAACTGTAATAAGGCCATATTGTTTTATAAATACGCATGCACAAATGTAATAAGGCCATATCATCTGATAAATACGCATCCATAGTTGTAATAAGGCCATATTTGCAAAATGACAACATTTCAGTAGAAAGGTTTAGAGGTTCTACGAACGAAGTTAGTCCATAACTTTTTATGCATAAGTAGGAGAGTTATAAAATTTATGTCATATAGTTCGTTATTATTTTCATGACTTTCATGTGATAAAATCAATTTTGACGTATCATCACATTTGACTTTATTGTAACCAAGGGGGATAATATATCATAATTACAAGGTTGTGGTCAATGGCATGCATACTTGTACTTTGCTGAGGTTTTTAAGTTATTAACAGAGTATTTTAAGCTATCATGTTAAGTTTACCATTGCCTTCTTATGTGTTCTGTTGAGGGATACAATCTTTTATTTAATTTTAGAATTATTTTTAATTAACTGTGCAGATGGAGATTCAAATTCAAATCTTATTTATTAAGATCACAAAGAATCCATTAGTGTTAGTTTGTACTTAAAAGAAACAACAAACAAAATCTATATTAGTAACAATATAACAGACACATTATAGAAAACAGTAACAATAACAAACACAAAAATAATTAATTAATAAATCAAACACGTTCAGAGTGAGAATTTATCAGAGCCCAAATGCCCACACCCCATGCCTTTGTAAAGCACTGTCCGGTCTCTCGGCTAGCGTCCTCAATATGCCGCTGTACATATAACACGTAAGCATATCCGCATGTATAGCGGTTGGGAATCACTTCCCACTAGCGGCATCATTTCAGAATACAATCATTTAATGTACTCTGAAATGATGTTAGTTCAGTTATCGCTACGCTTACTTACGCTGAAATTAAAATTCAACTGTATACACTTATAACAAAAATGGTTTAAAGCTCAAAGTATAATCAGAATCTGATGGCATTGCCACCATGAAATATACACATAATGCTTTATTAAATTCATAAAATGACAACACGATATAAGACAGATTCGTCACGTACCTATGTACCTACTAGTGTACATTTTGATATACGGTTAAAAATCTACTGTAGCAAACCTCAGCAGTCGTTACAAATCTATTTATATTTCAAATCATTCTACTTCAATTAAAAAGCTGTACCTAGATGTTTTCAGCATTGGTCTAAGAGTATTTATTTGTTATTCAGTCATTATTAATACAAAGATCAAACAGTCAGAAAAAATTCCTTCGATGTCTAGTTGGTATATCGTCTGGCACGGCGTGCTAGAAGATGTCGTTTGGAATCCGGGCGGATAGAAGGAATTTTTTCTGAGGGTTCGGTCTTTGTATTAATAATTATAACAAACTGGTGGAGTAGTTTCACATATTTATCAATTATTTTATAATTGAATATCAAATCAATAAAAATTTAAATACAATGAATAGCGACATCTCTAGCCGGGGCTGGTTGCTGTAAAGGTATCTAACTGGGTGGCGAAAAAATAATAAATTTCTCATAGATGGCACTATGGCTAAAAAGTCGTTGAAAAATTAAATACAAAGATACAACGCAAGTACGTAGAAAAATTCGTGAGGTCCGCTGGTTCGTTCCGTTGCTTAGTTGATATTAAAAAAAATCGGAAACAACAACGGTATCACAAACACTAATTAATTTTTGTACGAAAAGTAATTTTGTACAATGTTCACGACACAAAAATTACTTTTCTACGTTGACACGGCCGGAGATCGCACTCGGGACCTCAGAAATGGCGACACCACTCTTCCGTGGTGGTAATATTGAACACATGTTTATCGTTTTTTGTAATATTATAGTCACTTCTTCTAATATCTCAATAGCTTATTTTACAGAGACAAATTTTTCACAAATTTCGGAGCGGAACATTCAGGTCCGCTTTATGGCGAATTGGTCCGGTTTTTGAGGCAAATTGTTCCGCTTAGATTTTGACAATATGTTGTCAGGACAACAAAAGTTTTCTTAAAAAAAACAACCATTTTTATAATTATATATGTAATGTTTATACTATGCACAACTAAACTTAAATATACAACTTAATTCTTATTCATCAGAAGGTAATATTCTTCAACACTCATTTCTTCATCTGAGTCACAGTTGGGACACACATATGTGATTTGTATGAAACAGCATGTAACACAGTCAATTTATATTGAGATAAAGCCACGGTACATTGGAATGCATTGTATTAAGGCAAACCTACGTTAAATGTTAATATATCTCTTATGGTCCTTATTATAAGTAGCAAATAAAAAATAAATGTCAGCCACTTGATCCTTGGACATCCTGGTGCAAATTAATAATTCCGGATTATGCACTGTCCCTGTAAAAGGTATAAAAGACTTTCGTCATATTTTTTTTATGGAAAATACATAGTATCATCTTTGTCTAAACATTTGGCATAAGCCCTTAGTGTAGTTTCGCATCCTTAAAAAAAGAAAATGGTCGTAAGAATTTTAGAGACTACAATTGCAGGTCAATCGAGGAAATTTGTTCCTGGAAACAACGAGCCCCTCTATAGGTACTTATATCGATAATCGAATTTATAGCCCCAAATTACGATTCATTTACGAAGACTGACAAAGTAATAAAATCAATTTAAAAAATACGCAAACAATAAGATAATTTAATCGGTCCATAATAAACAAAGACAGACCAAAAAGTTTAAACAAAAAATAAATTACTTACTTACGGAGTGTTTTGACAGTACTCGCACGCCACTCATCCATCGTCGCCGAAGTAACTGAAATGGCTGCCGACGAAACGCGTCACCTGACGCTTTAACCACTCACCTTTCATGTATGGCTATTTTTTCCTTGCAATGTTATTGCTGTCGGAACAACTTACCCCGGGAACTTCCAGCCCCGGCCTCCCCTAGTGACAAACGTAGAGAAATAATATACATGAGAAGTAATAATAAAAGAGAGATGCTTAGATGGTTCGGACATGACATGTATAGAGAATGAATTATAGAAAATCGATGAAACAGATTTACATGGCGAGTGTGAACAGGCAAGTTGGTAAGAGCGGAACAAGACGAGCATATCGTGATCAAATTGAGGAGGTCCTAAAGAAGGGCCAGATTGGGAGTACCTTTAACAGACGAGCTTGTGTGAAAACATTGATGCGTGTTGATGAGGCGAAAGATGTGTGTCAGGATCATAGCAAGTGGAAGGCTGTTGTCTCTGCATACCTCAATGGGAAAAGGGCGTGAAGTCCGCTATATAATTCATTATTTACATATTACATATTCACCTACGTATTTTACATAAAAAATATGACGAAAGTCTTTTATACCTTTTATAAGGACAGTACATAATTCGAATTATTAATTTGCATCAGGATGTCCAAAGATCATGTGGCTGACATTTATTTTTTATTTACTACTTATAATAAGGACTACAAGAGATATATTAACCTTTAATGTAGGTTTGCCTTAATATAACGCATTCCAATGTACCGTGGTTTTATCTCAATATAAATGACTGTGTTACATGCTGTTTTTTTACAAATGATTTATATTATGTACTTTCTTGTGTGCTTAAAGCTGATGCTTTTAACAAGTTCCTAATTCTGAGTTCAGTTCACAGCTCTACTGATAATGTTCTTAAGTCTACAAAATCCCGTTCAAAAATATTTTTGGACGTAAATCCTAAAACTCCGTTAGTTCGGACAAATCGAAAGGATGCCACCTCATTTCGTCGCTGTTTTGTAGAAAGGGCGAAAGTGCCATTTCGAAATATTTTTCACGGGAGCGAATTTAGTTTTTCTCGACCGCTTACAATATTAAGTCCCGTTTTAAATTCAATTTTAAAACTTAAAGTTAATTAAGACCGAAATTGTATTTCAAAACAGGACATACATATTTAAATATTCGTAAAACTTAAAAAAATTTTCTCCTAAAAATTTTCCGAAACGGTGCTTTCGCCTTTCTACAAAGTACCAACGACGATATGGAGACGAAGTGGAGATAGAACTCCGCGCCCTGCTCGCAGAGTGGGAGGAGATCGCACAAGATGTGCGTCCTACTGGCCTCAACTCGTGTCGGAGACCAAGACGCACTTCGGGCAAATCACATAATAATCAGCAAAGTACATATTTCATTTCATATTCATTTTTCAGCCATTACTGTCCCACCGCAGGACAAAGGCCTCCCTACCCTTTTTCCACTCTTCGCGATTTAACGCCGCTAAAGGTCGCTATGCTAAATGACATTAAAGGTTAAAGTGCGTGAGCAGCAGCATGCACTTTTTGACACAGTTTATACTATTTTATTCTTAATTTTTTGTAATAATTAATAAATATAATTCTTAATTTGTCGTTGTACAAAACTACATTAATATCCGTTCAAGTTACGGTCCTAAAGTTTTTTAATTCCTTTCTCTTTTTCTTTCTCTTTTAAAGACTCTTGGCAAGTCCCGTGAACAGGTAATGTCAGGAAATGTAAAACTCTTCTAAAGGGAGACTATCTAGATTTGTAGTATTTTTCGAACAGTACTACATCTATAGTACTTACTTATTTTTTTTAAATTTTTTATAAATTGTGATATTTATGCTCTAGAAATATGTAGTTAATTTAAGTATCGAGCCTGTCAACTCGGGGCTAGGTGGTTATATCACTAAGTTATTTGCCTAGCGATAAAGAAGAGTTGGTTATGTATTTCGTTTTTAAATTTAATAAATAATAAAAAACACGCGTGGTAGATTCAAAGCTTTTTTGAAATGTGCAATCATATAGGCATATATATATTATTTGTAAATAACTTACAACCTCGCAGTAGTTACTACATTCCTAACATCATAAACAACAGTTTTGTTCCACGACTTTTTACATAACAATCAATACAGAGTATTTACCGACCTTAAAAGTCATTCATCCCCTAGTTTGCCACCTTTAGAGGTGGGATATTTTCTTCAGATTTAAATGGGGCCACTTTTGATAGGTACCTCTTTAAAAAAAAAAGAATCAATTCGTGGTTACCATGCCGGACTGCCACGCAGAGATTCCAGCTTCGATTCCCGGGCCCGGAGAAATATTTGTATGGCCTACATTCATTTATCTCGTGAGTTTAGGTGTAATTTGTGGTTGTCTATGTGTGTGTCCATGGCACCCGCGACAAAGGGAGGGAAACCCTTGAAAGTCCGCACTTTATGTTATATGTATATGTGTATATTTATGGGCTATTTATGTGTATATTTATGGGCTATGTTGTGCGTTATTATATTATAATCATCGAAATCGGTTCACAAATTACGAGTTATCGTGTAACAAACATACAAAAAAAAAAAAGATTCGAATAGAGAACATGCTCCTTCCGCGTGCTGTCATTCATAAAAATAATTTTGGTGGTGGGTGCTTTCTTTTGCTACCGCACAGAGTTGTTACTTACCATTGAGAGCGATCTATTTAAATATTTTTATTTTTGTACTAAAGTAAAATCTGATGAATTATTAAAAGTCATGGAACAAAAGTTGTTGTTTATGATGTTTGTAATATAGTCCTGCTTGGTTTTTAGTATTTTACAAAATACTCTGTATAAATAATACCTATATATATAAAAAATAATAAATAAATAATACTGTAAAGTCAATGACGTGTGATGAAACTTTTATAGCTTTTAAATGTTTTATTTATCTAGAATCAATTCATACTCAAGTAGATCTGCAACATTGTTTTTTGTTGTACCGTGGAATATTTTGTAATCGGCCCTTTGTCTTTATAAAGCTAATGTAAACTTTATAAGGCGCTCATTGAAGCTGGATGGTGCGGGGCCGATAAACCAGTTTTGATTTACCAGATCGTGCGGAATTTTAAACACGAATGTATCCCGTGATAAAGAACTTGAAATCACGCAGGGAAGATGGTGTTACATTGCGAATGCATCCTTGTACATTGTAGAATCATTGATTAAAAAAAGGAATTTTTAGTCTGTGCTTAACGAATGCGGTATTTTATTTGGTTATGAACCCAGCACGCTTTCACTGCGCTACTGCTAAAAATCTCCCATAAGTACATAACGTCAACTTGAATTGGATTTATTTAAATTTTTCTAGACTTAATGGAATATCATGACTGTACGTATTTGTCTAAAATCGAATTATTAATCCATTCTTTCGATAGGACTTCTTTAAATAATCTACATTCGGTCAATGGTATTTGCACGTTGAAACCAGTAAAGTAATTAAATGAAAATCGACTTTTTGAAATATAAACTTATTTTCAGAAACATTAACGTTGGTTTCCCGAGAGTGCACTATGTTTAATGTTTATTATTTAAAAAATAAAAGAAAACTTTATAAAAATTTGCAAATTATGACGTTTTCTACGTCTTGTGTTTTTTAAACATTTTCCATACAGGCGATAAACGCTGATACAGGTTTGTATGGGCAGCCATACATTTTTTATCCGAACTTTCGAAGCTCATAGAATAAAAGATATTTGTTACAATGACAGGAAAGATATGTTAAAACGTTTTAAAATGACCTTGTAAGTAAAAGTTTTATTCAGATTTATTTCATATTTTTTAAGGCGAGATTCGAGCGTATTCGTAGGATGCAGGCTTGTGCAGCAGATACTCGATTTATTATAATATTACAACTACCAGGTCTTGGTTTGATGATGTCACCACGGTCACTTTATGAACGCACCTAGACATTGATCTGGTTTTCTTAAACTCAAACTCAATAATCTTTATTACCTAAGTAAGCAAATTACACTTGAAATTGTCACAATGATTAAACTCTACTGCTCAATCGTAAGGCAGATTACCCTGATAAAACTTAGTAAGAAACTGGAAACCATGGAGTTGCTTTTTTAAATACATATTGTAAACATGGTGTACATTTGTCATTTACAATATTCATTTCAATTATGATAGATCAACACGAACTGCACGAGCTAACCGAGTCACTATTATGGATTTTTGTCATCCAAGTAGAAGCTGTTAATATCGTACACATTTCTGTGGCACTATAGTTATAAACCTCGTGAAAGGCAAATTTTGAATATCAACCGGAATCTTATTATAGAAGCGTATACATTGGCCCCTAAATTAATTTGTGACTTTTGTGAAGAAAATTGTCAAGAACAGCCAGTTTACTTTTATTCCTCGTATTTATGTTGTTTATCACTATTTTTCATAACAATACTTATCTTCTAAAATACTTTAAATTACATTTTCACAAATATACCATGACGCCAATGTAATAATGTTAATTTCTTTAAAATTCTCTATCTTAAAGGCTGTCTGGGGCCGAGATTGTAATTTTTCTTAATCCAGGATAGGATAATGTTATCAACATATGAATTACCGACAAATTGGTTCTGTAATGGGGTTTTCTCATGGCCCGTGATGTCAAACGCGCCGATTTGTATGGGCGAGCTCGCGAAAAGGGCGAGTACGGGCGGCCTCGGGCCGACGCGCATGGCGGCCCATATTCGGATTTATATCGAGAGCATAGGCTGCATGCGCTTTCACGCCGGCGCCTCTTGAAGTTGCCGACCAGGGCGGATCCGAACAGGCCTCCACGGGCGAGCACGGGCGCGTCTGGCCACAGCGCGTTTTCAAGAAACGTAGCACGGGCCTTGGGAAGCCGCCTTTAGTATATCTGAAAGCAACCTACATATGCCTAACCTTTTCGTAAGGAAGTGGACCAGTTTCGTCCTCATATAGAGCAAAATTTGTTCGCGATCCAGTTTATTAAATATCACACTGACATTTATTATGCGTTCTGATGTCTATACTTTTTAATCGGTGCCCGCCCATTATACTACATTTTATTGTATGAACGATGCGATGTTGTTTTATGATCGGCCAAATAAAAATGTTCTTACCACGGGTCTGGTCGCTCCTCAAGGATGGAATCCAAACGAATGTCTCAGAGTTCGTTTTGTTTTTGAGAAACGTGTTAATTAAGAGCAATGAACCCATAAGTCTATAAAAGGAAACAATTGTGCGTGTAAATAACTAAAATGTTTAGTGTTCTTAGATGTGCATTTAATACCATAGCAACGGAATTTACTTTCGGGCCCTACTTAAAACAATCAGATTGGAAACAATAAAAAAGTCATTTCCGAAATGGATCCCACCGTGAATCGAACCCCACCTCCTCATTTAGCGCCTGCAGTACTAACCGCTGCCCATTGAGGTCGTCAACATTTTATTAACCGAAATTTTTTTTAAATTCAAAAAAGGAGGAGGTTCTCAATTCGACGGTATGTTTTTTTTATGTATGTTACGGAATAACTCCGGGTTTTGTGAACCGATTTTATGATTCTTTTTTTTGTTGGAAAGAGAGTACCTCGGTAGTGGTCAAATTTAAATTTGAATAATTCCACCTTTAAGGGTGGCAAACTAGGGGATAAATGACTTTTCAAGAAGGTTTGAAGTTTATCAGGCAACGGTTCTGATTTCTATCTGGTATTCGGCGACGTTTTAATGGCACTGATAGCACAGTACTTACGTGTATATCTGAATCTTAGAATAATAACGCATAGAATGCTAGTTTCATAAAAAACGAACTGTCACAAGTGAGGCAAAAATCAAATTCATGTAGGCGTAAGCAACTTGTATTTACGCTCGTCGGCACGCACACAAATATAGTATAAATAATGATGCCATGGAATAACATTTCCCTCAAAAGTGGGGAAATTGTATCTTGCTTAACTCATCGTTAAGTTAGAGGTGCCTACAGATATGCTCGATTTTGTCGATCGTTACTGTTGATCGACAACGTCAAGTGACAGGAATTTTCAAAAATTTATTTTTGGTAACCCTTATGGAAATGGCATTTATATCTGAATACACGAAGGAGGACACGACTTTTCTCATTTCTAAATCCAAGATGGCGGACACGTCTTTTCGAATAAATGCAATATGGGAATCGTTTTCGAGGTATTCGAGGTGCTCATCACGAATATGGCATTTATTTCTAAATCCAAGATGGCGGACACGACTTTTGAAATAAATGCAATATGGGTATCATTTTCGAGGTATTGGGGGTACTCATTAGGAATATAGCACTTATTTCTAAATCCAAGATAGCGAACATGGCTTTTCATATAATAGCAAGTTGGGTGTCGTTTTCGAGGTATTTGGGGGTGCTCATTAAGAACATGGCACTAATTTCTAAATCCAAGATGGCGGGCACGATTTTTCGAATAATGGCAAGTTGGGTGTCGTTTTCAAGGTATTAGGGGCTGCTCATTCCGAATATAGCACATATTTCTAAATCCAAGATGGCAAAGAATTAGAAGAAGAATTAGAAGTCTTGTCCCCATCTTGTTTTCAGATATACATGCCATTTCCTTATGGTTTACCAAAAATACGTTTTTGAAAATTGTTGTCAACCATCTTGGATTTAGAAATTAATGCTACATTCGTAATAAGCACTCTAAAACTCCTCGAAAACGTCTATAATTCTCAATCGTTACTGTCGATCGACAATGTCGAGCAAATCTGTAGGCACCTTATTAAATACTACTCAATTTTTATTTAACTCATATATGAACAAAAACCTACAAGCGAGTTTAAGTGCGACTATCGAATTTGAATATATAAATAGCCTGATATTATCTTTGGGTATGTTTACATGAAAAGTACACGATAACAATAAGAACCTGAACCTGAAAGTTATTTATACACGATTTTGGAGAACTGCCGATGATTTTTAGTCAGTGTTAGTTTCCTGAAATAATTTTAGTTAAGAACTTTTGAGTCTGGGCAAGACAATTTTTTTAAATGATTGTATGATGAACAAGAATAATGATTTTTCACATGAAACTAATGAAGGCAAACACTAAATATATTTCGTAAAAATAGCTAACGTAAATTCCCTACAATGTTGTTGCGGCGGTTTACATTTGTAGAAATTTTGCAACCATCGCGATATTGCCTATTCTCAAAAAATTACGTAATATAATTATTTTGAAACAGAATAGCAAAATGGGGAGAAAAAAACCCGGTACTTTGCAACATTTTTGTATCTTGTTGCAACGAAATTAATTTTCTGTTTTAGTGAATATTTACATAAAAATACAAGTTGAAACGCGTTACTTCCTTGTGGAATGTGATGTTAGTGTCTATTTTATATTTGTCTGATCTATTTTTAAACCCAATTACCGCACATTTCGTCATTTTTAGCAATAATTTTTGAGCTGCTCGCGGTTGAACTTGAGCTTGAGCACTGACAGCCCGCTCGCTCGTGTAAGCCCATAGGGCGTCCTACAATTTGCCTCACTTAGCGTGCGCGGGCTAGGTTTCTATGCGTTATTATTCTAAGATCTGAATAATGCAGATACACGCAATAAAGGATTCGTGAGCAAAAATAAAAATCATAAAAAATCCACCGTCTAATTAAATATTCACATTTAAGTCTAACGTTTTAACTAAACTAAAACTGAACATGTATGTACATATAACCGGGCTCATGAAATTTGAATTTTGTATATTTCTCAAAAGATTCACATGACATCTCTATCACGAAGACCCGCAGATGTTAACTATGACGTAGTTTTTCGACAACAAAACGACTCCGTAGGTGTTACATATCACACAATATTATAAATTCGAAAATATGCGTCCTACCGACATACGTGCGTCACGATTTTGGAAAAAAAATGTAATTTTTTTCTAAATATAAATATCTAATAATATATTATGATCAAATAATAAGTCGGTAGGTTTTAGAATTAAATTCTTGGGCAGGAAATTGGTCAAGTATACAGCAGCGGCTTGATATATTCCAACCCTGCCTATTTCGAAGTCTTTTTAACAGGATAGAAGGTACATTACCTACTCGATTACCTACTTGTTTTAAGCGATTCCGGTTTGAGTACGTACTAATTATAATATTATTTTTACACTTACAGAAAGCATTACTGAATTAAGTTTTGAATGAAGGCTGAAGCAATGTTTATTACCAACTGGGTTTTTTTAAAGATAATATTATCTGTACTTTTACCGTTTCTGGTGGAATTCTCTCCCTGAATCGATTCGACGTTCCCCTACTCTTGATTCCTTAGAACAACATGTCAAGGATCACATCCTCAAATCCAAAATGTTGTCTCTTCTCTACTATCCTTTCATATATTTATACTTCATTTTTCTTTTTCCTTTAAAAGTATATAAGCATTTTATATCAATCATTATTTATTTATTGTTATATATGTATTAATATTATTTCTATGTATGTGTATACATAATATCTATATATGTATATATTTTTATTATTACTTATTATGTAGTGTACAGTCAAGAGCACGTCAAACTTGACACTGTGCTTTGGACCGTACTTATCGTAAACGGCATTTGGATTTAAGTCTTAAGTGTCAAACTTGACGTGCTCATGACCCTGTACTTCTGATGATATTCTTTGGTTGCACCCCTTTTGCATATCCCAAATGCTATCTATTCTGAGGTTGCCTGGAAGAAATTGCTACTTAGCGATAAGGCTGCCTGTTTCAAATTAACTTCTACTACTATTATACTTAAGCTATTGTGTTGTATTTTAACTGTCACTGTATGTGCAGTAAAGAATATTTCATTCATTCATTCATTCTGTATAAATATGGTATTCTGACATGGGCGACATTTAAATGTTATAATCTAGGTACACTAACTAGGTATACTAGCTAACTTCATTATAACATCATGTTACAACATCCTGGCCTACTTATCGACTGGCTTAAATAATAATAAATAAATATTAGATACCATTACATACGTTGTTCTGATCCCAAAGTAACTAAAGCACTTGTGTTTTGGAAATCGGAAATAATGACGGCAACACAAACACCCAGACCAGAGACAATACAGAAAAGTTAGTTTCTACATTGACCTGGTCGGGGATCGAACCCGGGACCTCAGAGTTAGCGACACCATGAAAACCGGTGTGCAAGCCACTCGACCACGGAGGTCGTCATAGGTTAATAAACCCTTTTTTAAACCGCTTAAAGTAATTTAGTAGAGTAATTCTGTTATTATAGGAGTTACAATGATCTTCCACATCATTTTCTTTGTCAATATCTTTGCGGAACAGTTTTAACAGGGATCGGGATTGTTAAAATTATTATGGAAAATAGTCTTCTTATACATAGAGGTAAGTACCTACTTGTATTGAAAACTACAGATAAAAAGAATTTTCTATATGCACTAGTTTGCAGCAGAAATAAAGAGGTATTATCACGTATGAAAGAAACAACAAAATAAAATTATCGCTCAAGTACTATTACGCAAGAAAACTCGCTCAAAGTTATTGACGGATTAGATTTTTTAATAATGCTATAAAAATGATTATGCCAATAAACAAGTCAATTACTTTGTTTTTATTTGTAGTTAGCATGCTGAACTAGGTATCTAATTATAGTAATTAATGGCAGCACCGATGTAAATGGAAAAGAACATTAGAAGTCTAGAAAAGATATTAACGAAATAAGTTGCAATATACAAAAAAATGGAGACATTGTGTACTGTGTACATCATTGTCTATTTGAAGGAGACCTGTGTCCAGCAGTGTGTCGTACGTATGGGTTTATGACAATAGAGATAAAATAATACGTACCAAAAACAAAATCCATACACGATTATTCCTCATTTCGTCGGATACTGGATCACGCAAACAATAATGCTACTGTATTAATAAGTACATGACCACAGTTTCTCAGAACGTAATTTTAGAAAATTATTTTATGTTTATTGTTAATTTTATTACAAACTTTAGCGCCCCTAAACACAAGTGTAAAACTAAGCGAGAACTTCTTAGCGTAAAGCGATTCGCTTCTAGTACACGTGCGAAGTGCGCGCACGCAGCGGTCAACTACGCCACTCAACAGTTCATAGTGACCTTCCCAATTAAGATTTTATTATATTAATGCACTTTCTTGTTACGTTTGTTAGTGCATAGCACAAAAGACTTGATCTATTTCAATGATACTTTTATTAATTTGTTATTATCATTCTACAAAAAAAAGAGGATTTGTTATAAAATAATGTTTAATGCGTTGTATATATATTTATAAATTAATAACAATTAAAAAAACATGGAAAATTATTTGTTGCATATTTCAACTCTTTTTCTTTAAACAAAAGAATGTAGAGAGAGTACTTATTTGATATTTTAGAGACTAAAAAATAATTTTGGTATATACTGTAGGCATTACAGGGGTAGTACAAGATTTAGTGTCCATAGTAAGGATCATGAGCGTATTGTGGCTGAGGGGCCTGGGGTACCGCGTACTGTGGGGTCTGGGGTACTGCGTACTGTGGGGCGGGGTACTGTGGCTCGTACTGTTGCTGTGGGTACGCTGGTGCCTGTAATATGTACAGAAACATATCATGTGTCAGTTACAAAAGTACTTGCCCATTTTATTTTGGTAAGTTATTACCTTAACCTTAATTAGGTACTAGAGAAAGGTAGTTATAGTTATTTATATTTCATTATAATTATTTATATTTAATTTATTCAGATTGTTAAATATCACAATATTGTTTTACTCTTTTTGTTACTATTTGTGACGCGCTCTGTCTATGTGTACGTTTATTTGTATTACTTATATCCTGTATAAACAAAATTTGTTTTCTACTTACACATATTCTTATAGATTATGTGTGTATAAATATTACGAATAGAGCTACACTCGAACAAACCCTTTAGGTTTAAAATTGCCAAGTACTTAGATAATAAATTATTGTAAGATGAGTGAATAAATATATAAAAATAAAAAAAAATCTGAAGGAACAATGCGAACCCATTGTATAAGTTGTTCGTATTGGTAAGTGAAACCTTGGATATTACGTATTATTTCTCTATGCAAAAGTAAGTGTTGAGTACTGAGAAATAAACATTAATAGCATTAATTAGTAAACCTAAAGAACATGTTTCTGGTTCACAGCAAGGTTAAGTACTGATATCTTAGCTGATATACTATATAATATATAGTAACTATACAATAGTGAGTTATACAATTTATTTAAACATGATTAAATAAACAAACCTCTCGTCGCGAAAAAAAAAACCTATATAAAGTCTTATTTTATAATTTTTGTATTAATTTTTTTAACTTTTAAAGTTATATTACTTTACAAATTTGAAGAAAATATTTCACTTCTAAGGGTGGAAAATTAGAAGATGAATCCGGTTTATTGAATTTCACCCCGTTATCCGATTTCATGTAAACTTGGCACATAGATGTAATTCCAACGACAAAAAAACACAGCGAAAACTGATAAGCAAACTTTTGAGGTCGGATTTTTTAGTATTGTAAATTATATAATTTTATGCAAATAATAATTTAAAACTCACGGTACGAATACTATCAAGACATGTTAATTAGTAGATTTTAAGATATTTACATATTTAACATTACTGTAAAAATATCAATAGGTACGAGAGAAAAAGATAAGGATAGGAGTCTGTGTGCAGTCGAACACTTAAGTGTAAATGGACCCTCGTTAACTGTCCTTGTGATTTGAATTTGCAACCTCTATATCCGTGGTTGAACCACTAGGCCAAGGAGGTAGTCGACTCAATGTCGATACACATAAAAGTGGTCTGAGAGCGTTTTAACACTATCCGATTCGATTTCGGTGCAACAAACATTGTGACATAATAAGGCGAGGCCATAACTCGCTTAGAACCCATCTGTGCTCAACTCTCATCTGGGTTCTAGATCTTCTAAATGTATCGATGGCATACACTTGCTTGTCATCATTGACGTTTACTCGCTGATTGTTGTCCAGGGTGCACCAGACGTACAGAATTTCGTGCACCCCTGCGTTCTAGATGAAACTTCAGTAACAGTAGAGCTCCTTGAGAAAGAGTTTGTTCTGGGAAGTACTGTAACCACCGCCAAGCAGTAATGTGAGAATTACAGGCAGATGGGACTTGTCAACTTATGCCATAGGGTGACGGGTGCAGTGGCATTGCCCATGTGCCATGCCAGTGATCTTTGCGAGTTAAAACTCTGAGTGGCACTGTTCATGGATAGGCGTATCGCATACCACCAGGCGCACGCTGGTTCGTCCCATCACGTGATATTATAAAAAAATGAAAATATTTTATAATAATCTCAGTACAAAGTACTAAAAACACCGACCTCAAAAGTTCGTGGAATTATAACTATTTGCCAAGTTTTATTGAAGTCGGTTACCGGACAGTGCGCGCAACCGGACTCATCCCCTAGTTCGTCACCCTTAGAGGTGGAATATTTTCTTCAAATTTAAACGGGACCACTACTGAGGTACCTACCCTCTTTCCAACAAATAAAGAACCATCAAAATCGGTTCACAAAGGAGTTATCGCGTAACATTCATACAAAAAAATACAGTCGAATTGAAATCCTCCTCCTTTTTTTGAAGGCGGTTAAAAATAGTAGCATTTACACATACGTCAACGAAACACAAAAACATACGAAAACTGTAAAGGCGACAACTAAAGATACACAATATCGAAATTCTTTGTCGAGAATAGTATCCTACTTCATTTAAATGTATAGCGTTATAATTTGAAGTGAAAATTTGTATAGCATAATCAAGTGTGCAATTACAACGAAATAACCACAGAACATGCGAGACTATTTGCAACGTTTAGATAATTCGATATCGGATCGTATAGTGTAAAAATGCTTTTAAAAAGTCAATCATAATCACGTCGCATTCGTGTGAAGCAAATCAATACAATTTAACTTGTTTCCACGACAACTATACCAAAACAGTTAACTATTTTAACCTCTAGTAATGAATAAGAAGTCTATAAAAATGTAAGCGATAATAAGCGGTCTAATAAGTACATGCTGTAGGGTTAAAGATACCTTCACTTGCGTTTGTAATCATGTTTTTTTTTTAATATAAATAAATTCATCTTTATGTTTTGTGATTACTGTCTACCGTGATCTCGATAAGAACCGTAATGCGGAAGAAAGAGGGCAAAGCAAGTTTTCAAGTTAAATTCTGCACGTTACAATTAATATCTCTAAGTGCTTTAGATATTATTTATTAATTTAGTTTACCTACCTACCTAAGTACTTAATTTATTAGTTTATAGTGCAATAAATGCATTGTACAACTAGATAATTTAGCACGTAGATACATAAACACGTCAACAACATAATAGATATTTATTAATAGATAAAAAAATAGGGTAAACAAAAGGAGTTTCCCCTCACAGCGACCATTCTTTTCTTATAAGTCTGGCGCTTTCTGGGCAATAATCGGCGAGTATTTTAAGTCGATTGGCAAATCCATGGCAAATCCTTTCACCATGGTGGCAAACATTACAGTGTATGGTTATACAGAAAAAGAATAGATAAAAATACGTAAAGAATCGATACCTGATAACTTGGTGCCTGGTAATTGTAACTGGGCTTTTCGTAATGAGGTTTCTTCGCAACTACCAACTGTTTCTTGAGCAATTCCTTCAGTTTTAATTTAGTAGCTAACATATTTGCTGCTAAGGCTTTGTCGAAAGCTTTTAACTCCTTGACCTTAGCCTTTAGCATCCATAGACCATCCTTAACGAGATCTAATTTCCCAATTGAAAGGTCTTCTTCTCCATACTCCTGTTGATTGTAAGATGGCGCGTCGTAAGCAGCTCGGAATAGGTGTTGCTCGTCTTCATCCAATTCCTCGAAACGCGGTAAAGTTCTCGATAAAACTGTTAAATTGAACAATCGTAAGTTTATTTTGTCACTGCAGAGAATGGGGCGTAAAAAATCTCACCTGATAATATATTTTGTAAATATAATTTGAACCATTCATGTTTCCATTTTGTGATATTGTTGTAAGCACAAAATTGAATAAAACCTTGAAAGTAAATTTCGATAATTTTCGTTTTATAGCTCACTGGACTAGCTCAATGTAGAAAGTGGCAGAATCCACAAACAATAAAGCACAATGAGAAACAAAATTATAGAATAATACGCCTTGTAAGATCCGAAATATTTTAATAGCATTTAAACTAAACTTAATTGCATTTTTATTACAATCGTTCTGCGAAACCGCATGGTCGTATTTTTTCAAATTAGCGGTTCGACATGTTAATTGTACGATCTTTTAAAAAATTCCAATATAGTAGCTTTAATAAACGTAAATTTACCTGGACTGAGAAGTAATATAAAATAAATTACATCTGGAGACATTTTTAATCACAATTAAAACTATTCGTCGCGAAGCACTGGAATAAATGGCGACCACACTAGCGCTCTGGCGATTTCTCGTTCGATAAATATCATAAATGTACCCTCTTTGTAAATAAATATTTAAGCCTCGTTTAATGCGATCCGTCACGCATACATCTTACTGGATGAATCATGGTTACACTACTTGTTAAGATATTGTTCTTCTTTATCTCTGTCGATGTAGGTTTCTTATTCCGAAATTTTAATAGTACAATGATAGGTACCAGATGTTTGCTAGAAACTTCGGATTTTTCAGTAACAAATTAAAGTCGGATTCTCTCTCTCACGAGGCAGCGGAGCCAGAAAGCACCCGAACAACTAGATTCTTGTCGTAAATCGAGTTTTACTACAGAATTGCAAGGTGGGGATATTTTACTTTTTATTTTGAAGATTGTTATCCTGTGTTGAAAAAATCCAGACGACACTGTTCGACCGAAGTCGGTAATCCTGTGGTGACGGAGTGATGCAGAATTTTAAGACGGTTAGCATTAGACACAGAAACAGAGCAAACTGGTAGACGCAAAAAAAACATGCATAGTGAAAAGCGTGCCCTGTTTAACTCTATTTACCGTACCGCGGCACGGTATGGAAGTTAATTTTTGTAACAAAATTGTGCACAGTATAATGAACTTTACGTCAATATCGTAACGCACGTACTAGATACGACACGGTAACTGCGGGAACTTCCGAGACTGCGCGAGAATTCTCCTAGAGAATTGCTACCTTCCGAGAGGCGAAGAAGTTCGTAATTGGACTGTATTTTTTTATGTATGTTACGTGATAACTCCGCGGCATTTGTAAGCCGATTTTGATGATTCTTTTTTTGTTGGAAAGAGGGTACCTCAGATGTGGTCCATTTAAATTTAAAGAAAGTATTTCACCTCTAAGGGTGGCAAACTAGGGAAGGAATTTTTGAGATCGGTTTTTTTAGTTCTCTGTACTGATAATATTTATAAAAAAACTTATACATTACACAATCGACATAAAGTTCTTAATGCTATGGTTCTCATAAATCGCTTCCATACCCTTCCACGGCATTGGAAATTGAGCCTTAGTGTAAAGTTGAACAGCGTTAGTCGCATTGCTTTCTGTAGTTAAATGAGTATTTTAATTCGAGGTTAATACAAATGAAATAAATCGTGTCGGCTAAAGAGAAACAGCGTTGATATTTATTAAATAATTTATTTTATGCCATTATGCTAATTAATATGTATATTTAAATCTTTTATTCTTTAATTAATTTTTTGTAAATTTATTTATGAGTATAGAACATCGATTATAAGTACACTCGAGGACGTATTTACACGACGCTAAAAAAAGGATAAATAATGATAACTCAGTAATTTTCAGGTAAGTTTTTTGTAGGTATGTACTCAATTTTGGTGACAATTTTTATTATTTAATTACTCGAATATATCATCGTGAAATATTAAAGAATATTTCAGGTTACCACACTCGGATATTAAATAATACTTCATGATGATATTCCACAAATATTTAAATAAAAAGAAATTGTCACCAAAATTGAGTACAAAAAACTTACCTGAAAATGACCCAACCTTGTTAGTGCCTTGACTCAAAAGATTATTGAAGTAACGTTCTGGTATATGAATGTGGTCCGTGGTTCATATGAAGGTTGTTATGAATTAAATCTTTGTTGCGTTCCTCTAAATATATTCATATCTATACAGGGTGTAACAGAAAGGTGTGGTCATATTTGAAGGTCGGATTCAGTTAATGGTATGAAACTAGTTAGCAAAGTTGTTTTAGTACACACTACGTTATTTGTGGAAATTTCGCCATGAACAGTTTCGATCAGCTGATGTCATTTAACGAAAATAAATAGTCACATCACATCTCTATTGAGTATCATAATACAACCAAATTACGTAACTTGAAAAAATTGTGAAATTCAGGCATATTATTGTAAATGATAAAGTACTTAATGCCATATTCTTATTACTATGTTATAATTTACTAAATTTATTATTATTTTATTCATGTAATATGCGTGTGAACATTTAATGAAAAATAAATATTATCGATTACTTTGCCAAAATACACTACTTCATAATAAAACTATTATTTAAAACTTAGTACATAATAACGTAATATGGTTTCGTTATCTTCATATCTTCAAACATACAAAATACACAAATTTCCATTTAATATCCATTAATAAAACTAATGTCCTCTAAAAAACACATATTTAAAGTTATCTCTGTTTCTTTTTACCATATCATATGTAATAATACGCATTCATCTATTGTATTTTAATGAATGAAATTTGTCTCTTTCTATCCGCCGCGCCGGTACTGTTCTAACGCATAGCAGCTAGCGAATCAGTCGGTATGTTTCTTCTAACGCATGACGCAATATGACGCAATTATCCGACTAATACTTCGCACCCTTACAATGAAAGTGACCCAAATCAAAAAATTTAAAAATGAGTTTATACCGTAAAACCATCTTAAAAAAATATTTTGTTACATTAGTCACACTGTGGTGAAGATGAAATTGTGCAATTAAAGCTCGAATAGCACTGATTCATAAAGGTCCCTTTCATTTTGTTCTTTCAGTTTAAAAATTCTACTCCCGCGTCGAGATATTAACGCCGCATTTATTGTTGAATCTGCATTTGCAAAGACAACACGCTGCCACTGACGGATTAGCATTTGAGCCATTTTCGTTCCGAAAATCATATTCAAAAATCGTCGAAAAAAAATCTAGTAGCAGTAGAGCTCCTTGTGAGTTCGTCCAGGGTAGTACTGCCACTTTACCGTGTTACAGTTTTGAAGGGTAAGGGTGCTGGTGAAATTACAGGCACATGGGACTTGTCAACTATGTCTCAGAGAGATGAACGCCGTAGCAGTAGCCTTCGAGCGGCAGTGCTACTGTTATGGACAGGCGTGACGCTTTCCACCGGGTACACGACTTGTTCGACCCGTCGCTTAATATTTAAAAAAAATATATTTTTTTAGTAACTTACTTTTTAAAGGGACTGACTTTTTTGTTTCGTGGACTTTCTTCTTTTTTAATTGTGAAACAGGGATCACAAAACAATATCAAGGGTTATGACATCTTGCTTAGCTGATGAACATTAAAAAGACTTAATTCTTAATACGTTGAATGATAACAAAAAAATCGTTAAAAAAAGACCTATTGGCGACTAGTTTTTGTAAATTATGTTTTTAAATTGTTGAACATTAAAATGATCAGAAACAATTTTCAGTTGTAAAGTTCCATTTTTCCTCATTATTTTCAAAGACTAATAAGGCCATCACCTTTAGTACTTCAAGAGTAATAAATAAAATAATATGAAAATGTCACAACTTGAATCTTATTTTGCGTATTCCCAAAAAGTTGAAATTTTGTATTGGGACACTTTCATCGTAAAGCTGCAACCTGAAGGTCGGCAAACGTCAAGAAATTAGTTTTGATCGTTGACTACGAATTAATTATTATAATTTTCATCACTTGCTTGGAAATGAAAATATCGTGAGAAAACTTGGATTTCGGAGATAATTGCCGAAATCTTCAAAGATGCGAGAATGTCAAGTCTCCAACCATTACTTACTATGCAAGTGTAGTGGACTAAACCTTGTGCAAAAAATAGTACTTTACTAACTTACATACGTCTATTGCTGAGCACACGTTTCTAACAACAGGTTTACGCTTAATTTGACTTATCTACACACGACAACTTTCTGTGTATGGGTTTATTACATGGTGAAATTGAAATAATTAACATCCGTTGAACCTATTAAGGTTCTTACTTCCTAATAATATCTACTCATCTAAAGAAATATTTTAGAATAGTTTAAATTAGCAATAGTGTAAAACCATAAAAAATCTTACCTAAATAAACAAAGTATCAAGATTAGTCGCCTTGCGTACGCGATACGTAATCGTAGCGAAGTCACAAGCCTTTGGCGGCAACTTTGGCGGCAAAAATATCACCTTTGATTTTCGCCGCCAGCATTTGATTTTATACATCGTGATGTGGAGTAGTGAATTAATGTTAGACTCGTTTCGGAGGTCGTGGATTCGAATGTCATAGTTGACTGGCTCTATGGTGTAGGTTAGAGTGTTAGGCTTTCGTTTCGGCGGTCGTGGATTTGATTCCCATAGTTGACTGCCTCCATGGTGTAGTGGTTAGTGTGTTAGGCTTTCGTTTCGGATGTCGTGGGTTTCCGATGGGTGACTGCCTCCTTAGTGCAGTATATCCGTAATCACCCAGTCAGTTCTTGCGTTGTGTGGAAGTGGTACGGGTGATGGTCAGAGTTATGTTTACAAAAGTTGAAGGTCGTAGATACGTAGGATATAGGTATTCGTTTAATGTGTATGTAATGATGTAATTTGTATCATGAGAAGGGTCTTATTTTAAAAGGATGGTAATAATTTTAATTTCATCCTGTAGGTACATTATGAAAACGTTACCCTATATTCCAAAATTTGCGTTTCAGTCGGCGTCCTTTGATGTGCCGCCGCTAAGGCAGAGGCACTATTTTTTTATTTTTTGTAACAGTCTGTAATTGCCGTTTGCGTTGTGAGGACTAAATAGGTGTCATCGTTTTGTTTGTGTCTCGTTTTTGTGTTTATTTAAACTATGTCACGCTTAAGCAATAGTGATTACTATGAGATGATGTTGTGCGTAGGCGCAGCCGATGGGAGCTTGCGCCAGGCTCGCCAAATGTATTGGGCAAAGTTTATTGATGGCGTCCCAGAAAATCGACGTCGACCATTTCCTACTCTGGAATGCTTCAGGAAGATGGTTATGAGACTTCATAATAGTGGATCGTTCCGTGGTTCCAGTTCTGAAGGCCGGCCGAGTTCACGAGACCCAGAATTCGAGGCAGATGTTTTGGAACATTTTCTCGGCAATCCAAAGACAAGTACTCGTCGTGCTGCGGCAGCCTTTGGTGGTGTGAACCATATGAGTGTGTGGCGTGTGCTACGGGATGATGGCCAGCACCCATACCATTTTCAAAGAACGCAGGAGCTGTTACAAGCGGACTATGATCCACGTTTGGCATTTTGCCGCTGGTACCGCGACCAGATTGGGAGGTCTCCCGACTTCGCTTCGTCGGTACTGTGGACAGACGAGGCGTCATTTACGCGTGCGGGCATTATCAATATGCATAATGAACATTTTTGGACTCATTTGAATCCCCGCGTATCAAGGGAATCAAATTTTCAACACCAGTGGCGGATTAACGTGTGGGCTGGTATAATAGGTTGTGCCGTCATCGGTCCAGTGTTTTTGCCGGCAAGTCTGAATGGGGCCAATTATTTAAGATTCCTAACAGAAGACTTGGATGACGTTCTGATGGCCCTGCCAGTGACACAATACGTGAGACTCGTGATGGAACACAGGATGACTTTCCAGCACGATGGAGCACCCGCACATTTTGCTCGAAATGTACGTTCCCATCTGAACGACCGTTTCCCGCAGTGGATTGGGCGGGGAGGTCCTGTACCCTGGCCAGCGCGGTCCCCAGACTTGACACCGCTCGATTTTTTTTTATGGGGTCATATAAAAAATATTGTTTATGCGGAGTCCTGTGAAAGCGCAGAAGAAATGAGGCAGCGGATCGAAATGGCATTTAGTCAAATCACTCGGCAGATGCTTCAAAGAGTAGAGCAGTCTCTGTACCGACGCACGGAAATATGCATATTGCATGGAGGTCGGCATTTTGAACCTTACCTGTAAATGTGTGAAATGTTCCAGCAGTGCGTGCATTGATTGTACTTATTATTCAAAATTATCGTAAACAAGTCAATATTTCGTACATTGTACAACAGTGAATTACAATTCGTAGGAAATTCATTAAAACGTGTATGAATTGAACAGTAGGTAAGTACCAATTAAAAAAGTATCCACTATTGTAAAATTGTCGTAAATAAATGTATTAATACTAAACTATGTAGAATGTGTATACGATGAAGGCGTGCGTAACTACGGGCTTAATAAGTAAATAAATATTTTTTAAATTGTATGTAAATAAGTACGTACGCGTACCTAGGTATGGCATAAAATAATATTATTAGAAATAATTCGATTTTTTCTAGGTATTTAAAGATTTTGTTACTTAATATTAACGTATTATCAACATATTGAAATCATGTTTTTACAATGGCATTTCAATTGTAGTCAGCTGTTCTTTCGCCCCGCCCAGGTTTCATGAATGAATTTGTGAAGTCGTAGTAACGTAGCTAGCAATAGAGTTGTGACGCAGTGGTTGTTTCGGACAATCACTATTTATACAAACATAATTAAACTTATATCAACATTAAAAGTCACTTATTTTTATTTGATATTTTGCACACAGGGTCTAAATCAAGTGTACATTTGGGTCCTTTAATATGACCACACCTTTCTGTTACACCCGGTATAGAGAGTGGCGCTAACTAAGTACGATGGGAAAAATAAAATTTGTTTGGTGCGTTTTTCGTTGCACGTTTTCTGCCATCAATGCGTTCTGCGTACTTTATTTTTTATAATATCAAGTGACGGGACGAACAAGTGCACCTGATGGTAAGCTACACGCCTGTCCATAACAGTTGCAGTGCCACTCAGAGCTTTAAATAGCAAAGATCTAAGAAGCACTGCCACTGCGCCCGTCACTATGAAACAGAAGTTAACAAGTCCCATGTGCCTGTAATTTCACCAGCACCCTTACTCTTCAAAACCGGAACACAGTAATACTGCAATTAATGCTTGGCGGTAGAAATAGATAAGGTGGCAGTACTTCCCTGGACGAACTCTTTCACAAGGAGCTCTACTGCTACTAAAACTATTTTGTAACATGTAGTTTGTGTCGACGTGACATAAACTGCAGACGTTCCCTCCGCATCGGTCACTGTATGGTATTCAACAGAAAGGAGTGGAGGCAACGCCGGCGCTAGCTCATGTAGCACTCGGTGTGCATCCGACATCTGTCCGAAACAATTACCGCCAAATAAGCAATACTCGACCAAATTATAATAGACATAATAATTAAATGAATTTATTTATTTTCCACATTTCTTACAAAAATTACAATTACAAATTAAAAGACGCATGATGCGAATGAAGCTTCATACTTGACATTGTCTTTTAAACTGAGTGAACGCGAGAATACTAATAGGTACGCTTGATCGCCGCCACTTTACTAAATACTAAAGTACAATCTGTCAGTTTTGACTTGTCTGTTAACATTCGTCAGGTACAGTGACATAATGATCTATACTGATAAAAATTATTCTTACAATTAGTTTAAAGAGTTTTTTTTTTCAAATGTTGTTAGATGTCAACCAAAGCACGCGAGACGTTAATTTGCAGGTAGATTGTCATCAATGTCGTCGGACAGGTGATATTTTTGACGCTGACCGTGTTTGAGCTAGATTTACATTTGTCTGACGTGTCGTGTCGTGACGCGTCAGAACGGTATTGGTTTCATACTTTTAATATGGTTATATTTATATTGTGTGTCGCGATTTGACGTGACGGCTTGTGTTGTGTATGAAACCAATACCGTTTTGACGCATCACTACACGACAGGTCAGACAAATGTAAATAATAATAATAATAATAACTATATTGATAGCCATTACAAATAGTATAGCAATAATACATTAATTATTAGTTATTGATTGATTGCCAACCAGACAGGCAACATCCAGACTCCACAAAAGGATTTAACCTGTGTTAGCAGACAGTACCGTTGACGCCACGGCGGGCAAGCATCAATCGAATTTTTATCAGCAAATGGCTTACAGGTAAACTAAAAGGAACTCTGTAGTCCCAAAACCAGTACAAAAAACTGTTCATTTGGGACCTAGAAAAGAATAAAATATGAGAAAGATGTTCAAAGAATTAGTATAGTTTATAGAAGACTTAAACTATGTTAGATAAATAAGTCGCAGTGTGTATCAAGAAAGTGGAGAGTAAGTGTAGAGTGTTGTGAGTGATACTGATTCAACAATCAGTGTATGTGTGTGACATATCTGAGGGTGCGTTATAATTGTTGCTTCTGGATGCATATAAGGTCTTAACATTAGGAGAGTCGGATACCAAAAAAGTTTAGATGGAGGTACACAACCTAATTGTTTCATTATTCACTTAAATAAAATTTGTGAGATTACAATAACATCGCCTCTGTGGCATCATAATCATGGCATTTTAACAAAGTTGTCAATTTTTTCTTGACTTCGTAACGGGAAAGAGAATATATATTTATTTTACTGTTAATGAAGTTACATAGACGAGCACTGAGAACATGGAAGTGCCTTCCAGCCAAAGTAGTCCTATGATGCCTGTAAGGGCATACATAATTGCATATACGTATGCGAAGGTATGTAGGGTCATATTTTAATAGCATATGTTTCTGTAAGATCAACTGTAGTACGTATAGCTGCCTTACTGATAGAACTGAGGAGTCGTCGTATAATAGAGAAGTTGGGTACCGATAAGGCTTTTTAAACATAACCTTTAAGACTGACCTCTGAGCTCTTTCCAGTTTAAGCATAATAGTTTTTGCCGCACCACCCCAAACCGTAAGACAGTAAGTAAGCAAGGACACACATAGGGCAGAATAAGTCATGTGGAGGGTGTCAGCATCAACTACTTGCCGGAGGTTTTTAAAAACAGATCAGTTTACGAAGTCGTGTAGTCAAAGAATTTATGTGATTGCGCCAACTGAGGGTTTGATCAATAGTTACACCGAGATATTTAACTTCCTTAGTGGCTGTAGTGTAAGGACAGGTACAATTATGACTTGGAGTTACGCAAGTATGGGCCTTTATAAAAAATGCATTAGGGGGTGGGACTGAAGTTTGTTTGAGCACGAATGGAAGAAAAAAGGTTTTTGACAAGTTGATGGTGAGTAAATTGGAGGACAGCCATCTCATTACCGCAGTTAGAGCGTTCTCTGCCAGTACACGCACCTCTTCCCATGTATTAATAAGGCTGTGTCATCAGCATAGGTGATGATCCTGCAGTTTGGAAGCTGTAGTTGGCATAGGTCATTAATGTATGCGATGAAAAGGGTAGAACCAAGAATATCATATAATATAATTATCAAACATAATCAAACAAATAAAACAAAACAAATAAAAGACAAATATACGTTTTATTGCTATAAGACTGTTTAGGCCATATTACATTACCTTCCCGATTGTTACATGTCTAAGAAATGATACGTGAACCTTTTCTAAAATCTGAATTTCCTCATGGTGTTTGCTTTCATAGTTAAAACAAGTAAGTAAACTATCCCCCGATGGAAATCGAACCCTGAACCTCCTATATAGGAGGCAAGCACGCTACCAACGAGGTCATCATCATCAAGTACTAAAAATGAATTAATTATGATATACGACTACATATTTATCGCTATCGCTACAATTTTGTACTGTAAGTGCATATTTACGTTTTTTTGTTTCAGTCACATTTGTACATTTAAATTTGAGATCATTCTAGGAGCTAATGCTTACTACATTTAATGTATGTATATTATATAATAAAAAAACAGCCTGATAAAAATATCACAAAAAAAATATTATACATAAAAGGAAGACGTTTGAACAGAAAAAATTGCTATTATAAAAATAAGCAAATAAATTAAAGCTTGTCTATTATATTACAACAAGGCATCGCTAGTTTATTTTTTGTGCTGTTATTAATATCAAAACAGTACAGTAAACTTTTTTATTATAATATATGAACACCATTTTCCGCTTTTGATTTTTTAATATAAATTATACTTCGTAATCAACAGCCGCTTTCCAACTTTATTCCAACGTAATTATCAATAAAATTTATTTGAAAACGGTCCATAAATAATTTATTTTAATCACTACTACTATCATAACTTTGGTTATAGATAAAAGTGGCTATTTGACATAATTAGAATTACTTCATACACGTAGCGACAATTGAACGTAGTAGTTAGAGCTACTTTGAAAGAATGCTAAAGGCCCGTCTACATGGAGAGTACTTTCAGTGGACTTCGGCCATGCAGTCGGTCCTTTAGAGACACAGGTCTGTGACTACTTCAAAATATTTTAAAGTAGTTACAGACAGTAGTATTTTTTTATACACTTCTTTTGATATATGTAGTGCCATTCATCTGATCTTTCGAATACCGCTAAAAATATCTCAATATTTGAAAAGAAAAGAAAACGCTGTTTCAGCGTAAAAACATCATTTTCAATGAAACAAAAAATAGGCGTAAAAATTTTTTGGGATAAAGTTGAGTTTTTAATATTCAATTATTTTTAGTAGTTTCGAACGTTGAGTCGATCAATTACTATATACATCAGAGTACGAATGCAGATTCAAAATAATATAATAAATACAACTATTTATTGTGGAGGAAGTTTTTGGCGTATTTGTTTTAGAACTCTCGTCACAGAACGAATTCTGCAGTAATAGGACGAGATGAGTGCTTATAGGCAAGAGTTTATTGTTGGTCTAGAAGCGGGCGCGGCGTCGAGACTGTCACATGCCAGTCCGGGGCTTGTACAAATCGTCCTCCAAGTCGAACGCGGGGTCTGCGTACCCGGAGTCGTCATAACGAAGAGAGCTGTATGCAATACAATTTATGTGCTCAATTTCAGACATAGTTCATAATATTTATTATAACAATAAAACTATATTAAATACTAGTTGTAACGGACATAAACTGGGATTCGGGTGTTAAAAGGAGTCAGCAAGAACAAAGAATATTATAGGAACGAACAGGTCGTAGGCCTGGTGGTAAGCGACACACCTGTCGTTAACAGTTGTAGTGCCACTTAGTGCTTTAAAACTAAGTTGACAAGTTCCATGTGCCTGTAATTTCACCAACAACCTTACCCTTCAAAACCGGAACGCAGTAATGGTCACATTACTGTTTGGCAGAAATAGGTATGGTGCCAGTGCTTCCTGGATTAACTCTTTCACAAGGAGCTCTTTCGGTGCTAAAAATGTTTTAGATATAATTTTATAGAAAGAAATACGGGCGGAACTTGCAAGTTCATAAATAAACTTATTTAAGTATTACCGATCAGGAGTTCTAGTTCTGCATCTCGAAGGCGGTGGCGATCTGGAAGATGCCCGGAGGAGGGCAGGATCATCATATCGGCGGGAGACCGTCGTGAAATCGTGATGTGCGTCGATTAACTTCTGCAGTCGTGATACCATCTCGAAGTCAGAGACCGACGCAGGCACTAGGATGCCCAACAGTTTTGCTATCGAGTTTCTGAACAAATAAAGAAAGTTGCTAAATATAAGTATAAAGATAACTATTATTTACATTTGACATTTCGTCGCCTTATTTTCCCAAACTCTCGCTTTACTTTCTCAAACTCGTATCTTAAAGCACAAAGTAACTGAAAAGCAAAATATGCAAGCTTGTTTCGCATCACATTTTCACACTTCATATTCACACACTGGCTTTTACCTATTCTTAAAGCAATGCATCCAAATTAACACCCTTGGTAAGAAATTTAAAATAAAGAAAAATTTTTGCTATGTCCTGAATAATCACTCTAAGATACGTGGTTGAGAAAGTAAGACATCGATTGTTTCATTAAAATTTCATTATATTTGTTTATAGTTTATATTTTATACATTCATTTTACTATAGGACTTATAATTTACTAACGTATAAATATATACATAATTGTATATGTATCCGTGTATACATTTGATATAATAAATTTGTCTGTGTATTATGTAGCATTTAATTAATTAATTTTTTTTATTGCCGACTTAGGAACTCAATTATTCAAAGGTTAGTTGGAAGGATTCCCTGTATGGGATAAGCTCGCCCACGTACACTATTAATTATTGATTTTTAACCGATTTACGATCGCTATTTAGCCGATAATATGTATGTATTACATAGTAACGGTTAAATAAGTAACAAGTCAACATTATAAACTGATGTTTCCCTAAAATTAATAAGCAAAAGACAGTGTATCTACACTTAAAACTGAATTCTGATTACAATAGCTACTAATGCATATATTTTTAATTAAATATCCATTAAAATACACGTAGTATGATCAACGAAGGATTCTGATTTTTTGTACATGTATTATTAGCATGCTTCAAATGAGTTATGTACATAAATGAGTGTCACTTCTGTGACTTAACTCGAACACCACATTTGTTTAATTGGCTGTAGTAATATAATATTTTAAGAAAACTCTTTAGTGCCCTATGAACTTTCAACGGGGCTTAGGCAAATATTCCCTTCCTGTACGTCCGGCGTACGATTGGCAAATCCTGTCACCATGATGGCCAACATTATAGCGCGTGCCATCGATACGATAAGAAGGTAAAAACTCATGAACAAAAAAAATGTTTCTAATTATAATATACCAAATGGTTAGACTTGGCAATATTTATTAATGCTATTAAAATTAATTTATTATACCACGGATATGCTCTAAAGGCTTTTAAAGAAAACTTAAACCAAAAATAGCCTGCGGCTTCCAGTCGTAAACTCTCGCCCGAGTATGTTTTATTTCTCTCCGCGACACGATGAAGATATAAATCGCAACTGTTTTATGTACGAATGAATTGTTTGCAAAAATTGAACCTTCTCATAGCGTTGATTATAAATTCGCAATTTAACAATCGCAGATGCATTTGGCATAAGTTAGGGTTGTAACAAACGGTCAACGATCTAATGAAGACGTTAAATTGTATAAGAATGGTACGCAGCTAATAAAAGTATTTTTTTTTTATATTATAACTCATAGCAAGTATGTAAATACCTGTATGAAATAGATACCGGGGTTAGAGCGGTTACACACGGTAGACTTTTAGCAGCGATGCAGTCGCTAATCGTCTACTCAAGCGCGCGATTTTAAACAGCGACGCAAACGCGATGCAAGCCCGCGAGTGCATCGATACAAACGCGCGATTGCAGCGCTACACTTGGGATTTATAGGCGATTGCATCTATGATATACGCGTTTGAATCTATGCAGTCGCGCGTTTGCATCGATGCCATCGCCTATAAATCGCAAGTGTAACGATGCGATCGCGCGCTTGCATCGCTGCTAAAAGTAGCTACGTGTAACCACTCTTAGGTAAGGCAGAGCAGAAGAATTACCCATATGTCAAATTTGAATTCCTAAATGATAACTTTGATACTGACAGCATTGAGAAGGTTAATGGTAGAAGACATTAGTTCTTAAAAATCCTATATGTCTGGGATCAAAATTTGAAATAACACTGAATAAAGGTGCCTACGGATTAGCCCGATTTTTGACGATCGACACGGGTGATCAGACAAATTTGAGTAAATGTGTAAGCCACAGACAATCGACAAGGTATTTTTTGTCGATCGACACTGAGGAATTGAAATTAGGCGCAGGTGCCTAGTAATTTGTTGGAATTTAGCCTTGATATTTACCGATCAACAGGTGTAACGAACGTTAAAAATCGAGCAAATATGTAAGCATCTTAAGTTGAAATTATTTGATTAACACTGGCCTATTTTGAAGGTAGATTTCCCTCAAAGAAACAAAGTGCAAATCCGCGTATGGAGTATTGGTAAAAAGCGCGATTCTGCACCAAACCAAATTTCACACGAGAGAGGTAACATTATTACTTTGTTATGTCAATGGCTAAGACTTTCATTTTTGCACAGTAAGCATTAATTTATGTTGTCTACGGACTAATGACAATAGATTCCGGTAAATCACCGAAATGGAGACCCATAATCAAATGCTAGTTACGCGTAATTGCACTATCCCCGACGATATTCTTCATATATATACTTAAGTCAAATAACTGAAGTCTTTTGAATAATTAAAATCCAATGTTCGTAATAACCCTACAACGCAATAGGTGCAATAGGGAAGGATGATAATCAATAAGGCGCCGTGGTGGTGTACCTTTGACTCGTACTTATTTCGATCATCGATCAACCGTGTCAGCGCGATGCGAGATTCGCATCAAGCTATCCATTGTTCGGTTCCATCGTCCGACTGATTTGCCGTATTCATCTTTCAACCCTTGAGTGACAGGACAGACGTAAAAAGATAAAGATTTTTGCTTATTTCCCACTCGTTGATTGTATTGCTATACATGGTAAACAACATAAAGATGTTCGTTGGTATTCATAGGGTTGACCTCGCGAATGAATTTGATTTTGAGTAAATTGCATCATGATTAGTAACTCCATTTATCAACTTAGGTGTTTAACGATTACAATTTTGAAGAAGTGATTTTGTGCCAATTTCCTTACTACGCGTATACGTAAGAAACCTTCGCACTTTAATTACGAGGAGTGATCAGAGTGACTTGTGGGTAACCTCGTGATGATTCATCAAAATTTTTTTTTATTTATTAGTCCACTTACATATATTGTTGGATAAATACGCTAATATATTATGGAAATTAAAACCGTACGTAATAAAACTCAAAATTTTATAAATAAAAAACTGGAAAACAACACATCGACACACTGTGACGACGTTTTAATTTGTTACCGAAAAAAGTTTTAAGCGCACCTAACTTGATTAATATAGAATTTGAGAGCTTAGGACGCCAAAAAAAGTAAGCGGAACACGTGATTGCTAAGGCTAGGCGCACGTGTTCAAACCACGCGTCTGGATATTCATACGTTTTACGTACATTCGTACATATGTACCTACACCACGTGTTAGCGTCCAGTACCGCCGCGTTCAGAAAAAATACTCCAAAACGCGCGTTTAGATTTATAGGCACTGGCGGTGTACCTGTTCAGATAATCGCGCGTTATAGTCCTCTGCAAGTACTTGCGCGCACCGCGCGTTACCTGTCGTCATCTGAAAGAAGCCTTAAAATGCGCCTGCACGGTCGAGTATAATGGCGTGTTTACACAGGCTCAACTACCGCCTTCGGCAGACTACTTCCCCTTGCCGAAGCACGCCCAGTCGACTCATTTACACCGAATCGCCTTTTATACATAACAAACCGTTTGGAACGTTCAACAATCTGATCGAGTTGGTAGATTTTCCCCGGCGCATTGTTGTGAAACGCAGCCGCTGACACATTGAAACTTATTTGGTCGGCCGTTGCTTGTGGAAGGGGACCGAATCACCTGACCGTGATTACACCTAGTTGACTCGGTCAATTACAGCAATGAAACGACTCAGTGTGTACACTGTGTAGGTTGCCGCCTTCAGCGAGCAAAATACCGACCTGTCGATCTAGTGTAAGCGCGCCATAACGCAAATTTATTTCCGGTTAAGTTAGACCATGTAAACGGTCCTTTAGTTAATATAAAGTTGGTATGTATTAGGTACCTAAAACTTGTAAGTTGTGCCTCCCTTCTCTGAAACTCCGCCAAAGTCTCCTTCGTCCTGGCAAGATCGTCACGTAGCATTACGATTTGATGCTCACTGCTGTTTCGTTCTTGCTCAAACGTCTCTCCGGTCGCCCGTACTTGATCCTTCAATAGCTGTACTTTGCGATTGTACCGCGATCGTAATAATTCTGCCTCGTCTAATTTCTTTTGAAGTTCTTCTACTTTACGTGCTCGTTCTAATGACGTTATCTGTAGGAGAAAAAAGGATAGGAATAAGAGACAAGCACAATGTTTAGTTTTGATTTTAAATTAAGGTGAAATGTAACAAAAGTTAATTAAATGTAACAAAAGTTGTGTCATAACGTTACCGTTTTCTACTAAAGATATATGTGAATTGTACCGAAGTTGTCCGTGACAGGTATCGCTAGTGATCCATAAAATATTTGTATACAAAATGGTACTTCATCTTGTGACCGCTAGAGGCGCTGTACAAAATGCATTCATTTACAATATTATGTATTTTAACCGGTGTCGGGTACCGAAATTTTTATGAGTATACATTGTAAATTCATACATTGTAAATTCAACCTTATACGAACGCTTGACGTGCTAAAATGCACAGCTCTGAAACCCATATAACGGTTATCTATCGGTCACTGTAGAAATGCATAGATTTCTTAGTTACTAAAGTTTTACTATTCCTTCATCAATACTCAGTAAAATTATAAACATAATAACTTTGCAAAAAAGTGATGTCGTGGAAATACGATAAGTATTTAACTTATTCGCTTCATATTTTCTGGTTTCTATATATCGCACTTCACAACTAACATAGTATTATATAAAAAATTGGGTTATATTATATTTTACCTCAAAATTGCGTTATATTAATAATTTATCTCCAAAATTTCGCTATAATGACGTGTCATTCATATACGATTTAATTTCAAAGTGATAGGCCAACACTGTCGCTTTAAAACTAAATAGGTAATATTAATATAACTTAAAGCCATTTTGAGATAATACTATGTTAGTTGTCACGTGCGATATCTGGACATACTATAACCAGTGTAATAAGACGTTTTTATCACCGTTGAGTTATCCGATTCTTTAAAATTGTTAGCCTCTACATAATGGAAATGATTTACGTTATTGATGAATTGTAATGGGAGATTTGATGTGATTGTTTATAAATAAATGCAACTTTCTCATGATATTATCTATTATTTTATATATAATTTAAGTAACCAGTTAATATTTTATACAACACGAAACTATGTTCTAGGATCTAAATCCGTGGACAAAGAATATCCGAATAAAAAAAAAACCGTGACTATGAGACCAGCAGGTCGATTCAGAACCTTACGATAACTGTGTTGTCGACCGATTCGATTAGATATTTTATATTACATTATTAGATATCGTATGATTTCTTTTCATTTTAATTCACAACACCTGAATCGAACGTCTACTTGTTGTATTCGAAACCGAACCGAAATGACGTCACACCCGTACCATTACTCGTACTTCTCGACCGGCAAAGGTTTCAAACGTTATTTAGAACACAGTTATCGAATGAAAGTTACCGAACTTCCTATTGTTTACAAAGCAAGAATGTAATATGGAATCTCTTTATTTTAAATAATGTCTGGATTTTGTTCAATTTTATTAATTTATTTTAATGAAGACCAATGCATTCCTATATTTTAGACCTTTAAAGTCTTAAAAATGTATATAAAAGGATAAGGATTTCCATTTTCCTTATAATATATTTCACTGGTAAAGGGCCCGAAACGTCGGTTTGTTTGAAAAAACAAATATACGCGATTTAAATCCGGAAAAATAGTTTCATTTCCTAAAAAATTTAAAGTCATTTTGAGGAAACGAGTAAAGAAGTTTCTTTACTCGTTATGTGAATATTTATCTCATTTTACCTACCTAAAGCGTATTTAACATTCAGCTAATTAACCTATACACAAAGTTATCATATCTGTAAGCTCTACTCAAATACCTACATGCGTTAGTTACGATTAACCTCGATAGATATTTAAATGTTGCCATATTGCATTCGTACTCATTTATTATTGTTTTTTTTTTTATAATACCAAGTGACGGGATGAACAAATCGTGCGCCTAGTGGCAAGCGACACGCCTATCTATAACAGTTGCAATGCTACTCAGAAATTTAAAATGAAAAGATCTTAGGGGCACTGCCACTGAGCCCTTCACCCTGAGACATAAGTTGGCAAGTCCCATGTGTCTATAATTTCACCAGCACCCTTGCCCTTCCAAACCGAAATGCAGTAATGCTCGCATTACTGCTTGGCGGCAGAAATAGGTTAGGTACTTCCCTGGACCGTTCGTTTAACCGTAAATTCAGTTGAATTTACTACAAAAACAAAAAACATTAGAAAAGGAAGTTAATAACTTAGTAAGAGACATTCCAAAACAATATTGCATTATTGATTGATACGATTATGCAAAGTGAAATTTGAGTAAATTACTAATTTTATATTTTTTATTATATTTTATATTTTTTGATGTTTTTAAGATGTTACCTACATTTTTTATTTTGAATAAACTAGACTGATGGCTACTTTTATGATTATCTTTCTTTTCATCAATTTATATTTCTACGTAGTTTATGCCATATCAGTTGAATAAAAGAGATTGAATGGCATTCTTTTATGAGTTTCACTGTCTTATAGTTATTTATTATAATGGGTACTTTGCATATTTTGACAATGCAAAGACCTAAAGCTTATTCATTTCTTGTTCCACTATGAGATCACGCCATCAGGTATGAGACTAATCGTTTCAACCTTGCGCGTAAATTATTCCAGTAAATCTACTTTGTACAGCAGAATAAATAAATGGACATTTATTTATAAATCTCCATTTCATTGTACTAGTATCTAATGCATATACAGTATGTTGATTTGCATTCTCGCCATATTTAAGAAATTAATAATAGAAATAATGCTAAATAATTTAATTTTAAAATATTAAAAAAATTTCTGATCAATATTCTGGCTAATTGTATCTAGGAAAGTTTTGTAAAATTATCCCCAAGTGTTATTCACCGCGGAGGACAGTGACCCGCCTCACCGAGCGATACGTAATCTTTCTCGATCGCTTATTTACCTATTTTTATGTACTAGTATTGTTATAATTTATTAATTATTTACATTAGTTAGGAATGTTGACGGAAAAAAGATTTATTGTAACTCACATTTGGTACTTACCAACTTTAGGTTAAGTACATGAAAGTATTGTTAGAAGTACCTAGCTGCACAGCTTTTTTTGCACGAACTCTTGTTTACATACCAAAGCACGTGACATTTTGCGAGAAACTAGAACGTATGCGCGATGTTAGCGTAAAGTAGACGCAATAGGCAGGTCGACTGATGATCTACCAATCACGCGCTCGATTCCTGTCCCTACCACCAAATAGATCTAAAATGCATATTTTCTGCGCATAGTTCATTGTCCAAATGGTTGCTGGTACCTGTGACGTGTAGTGCAAGACAATGACCTTTGGATCAAGCATGGTTACCGCAATGAAAAAAAAATAAGAATTTAGGAATAGGAATTTATTTTTTTCGTGATTCGGGTTCAGTTTCTGATATAGAATGACCTATGTAAATATGGCAAGAATCAACACATTGTATTATGGTTATGCATGTGTATTTTATTTATTTCCAATGTTACTTGGAAGATTTTGTTTCTAAAACACATAAAATTGATTAATGTAATTGACATGGTGTAGTCCCTATATCCATTGAGATAGTGCCCCAATTCGCGTAATTCAAATCATCTCAGTTGTGTGTCGATAGTGGCAATGGCTGGATTTTGTACGTTTCATATTCTGTTAAAAGATGTGGCTTGTTAGCGGTTAGCCATCGAGCTACTATTCAACTGTCATTGCAATTTTTTGGTATTCTGCTCTTTAATGGCGAGTAGAAGGCACGTCGGTGATGTAGTCTACTAATATTATATAATATGGTTGCCTGTCAGAAGTCCGAAATGTCATTTTTCAGAAATAACGTTTGCTCGAATTTGCATAACCTCGAAACTAATTTTGAAAGCAAAATGTTTTTTCTTTTAAACCTAACTTAACCTAATCTAACCGAACCTAATCGTGTCTTTGCGATAAACATCCAACACATCCTGAAAGAACAACGATTTCGTTATAATTTGGTTTTCGGGGTAATGGAAATTCCAACAAACGTTATTTCGGAAAAAATAAATTCGAGTTTGTGATAGGTTACCACATATTATATTTAATTTGAAGACTAAATTTCTCTTTAAACGAGATAAAAATTAAGCTATGTATAGTAATTTCCATGATAGTTTTAGGAATTTCCATCGATCGTTACTGATTGAATGAATGAATGCCATCACTGCTACTGATTCTCAACTGCCATTGCAAAATATATGCCATTGACAAATATTATCATAATTGCAATAGAATCTCAGTGGAGTTTCAATGGCATTACAATGACCAGAATCATATTATAAATTTTAAAACAATTTTCAAACAAGACAAAAAACGCAATTTATCTATTTAAAATAGTGTTCTATGGACGTCTTCATAGAACACTGTCAAATACATCAGTAATTTGCAGGTAAGTTTTTGTGTTTATTATTATATTTTGTAATGTGTAAAGTAATGTAAACCTAAAAAAGTAGCGACTACGTGCCATACCCCTACAGGGTGTCATAGCAATAAGTACTTGCTTAGGTAGTGGAACATGTATAGTTGTGACTTGCATTATAAATAAATCAATACTTTGAAATGTTCAAGCAACCTATTTGAATTGTACGAAAATAAAAAATAGAGAAAGAGCCCCTAAAGTATCATTTCACAATAAAAAATACCTTTTTTCGAAGCCTAAACAAAGACGAAAAAAAAAATTAATCTCATCCATTGTCTATTTGTTTACAAGATCAATTTACTTGATACTAGTGTTTCTGATGACGCAGTAACTTTCCATTGACATGCTCAAAACGCGGTTTTGATGACTGAGCGTTATTTACCCACCGCTTTGTTATGACTTGGCATTTTTAACAAGAACATTTCACCATACAAGCGTATGATGAAATGTTCTGATATGTACTAGAACTTATCTAGAGTAATGGCTATTAAATTACATTATAAACACCACGACGTCAGGTTATAACAAAACGGTTTTACCATATATCAGCTGATCGTACATATGATAACAAAAAATTTGAGCATAATCCATTGACTTACAATTATAGGCATAACCCATTGACTTACAAATAAATGGACGACGGGTCTAATACAAAAACCACGAAAAAAATGTCTCAAGTCAACCTATTCGAAATTTAAATTGTTATGTCATCGCAGTATCGCGCTGTCCGTAGAACAAATGAAGACTAAAGCGGAGTGTCGCGCTCTGTATACGATTTTAGCGCCTTACAAGTGCGGACACTTTTTAGCGCGGACCCGACGTCCATATAATTGTAAGTCAATGGCATAACCCATAACTCTGTAACTCCGTCTGTTACGTTTGCACACCTAAACCGCTAAACCAAATTTTATGAATTTAGTATAGATATAAAATATGGGATCTAGGACAAAGACATAATATACTATTTTTGTCACAAAAGTAAATCTTAATGCGCAAGACACCCTGCGAAGCTACCGCGGAATTCTTGCGCATGCTCGAGAATGCTCGCGTAAGACTTTGGGTCGTATCTAGTTTGTACGTTACACAATTGATCATAAAGTTCATTAAGCTATGTACAATATCGTTATAAAAATTCGCTTCCATTCCTTTCCGCCGCAATATAAATTGAACCTTAGCGTAACTCACGCAGCGGGGTCATCTTTTTTCATAGTTCGGTTCACACCGCGAACTAAGCTAACCGAGCTAACTAAACTGACCCAACGATCCCGCTGGCTATGTTAAATATGTCGCCCTTCTCCCCTCAGTCACTACTTACTGCGTATTTTCTTAGCATAACTTTGCATGCAACTACGTGAGCTAAGCTACGTTAGCTAGCTTCGTTCGCGGTGTGGCCTGCGGGTGAAAAAGGGGATTAAAGTTTGTATGGAGAACCAATCATTTCTCAAGTATGTAGTACATTAGGCTACTCGAAGTTACTTGTTCTACGACGACGAAGTCGCGGGTACCGGTTAGTATAGCTATAAATTCAATACTAATGTGTAAGGGAAGGGACAGGAAACCATAAATTTATCTTGCGTATTTGACAGGAGATTGCTTAACAAGGTAAAACGATATTTAGACACATGAGTAACGGGAGGCGTGTATAATTCGTGTATTGTCAAGCGTTTTATGTATTATTAAAAAAATGTCAATTGAAGAAAAAAATACCAAGACACGACTTTCGCGCCATTGTAGTTCACTTTTTAATTTAATTTGTATTCATGTACAGAAAACAAAAAGCACAGGAATTTCAGGAAATTCATCAAGCAACGATGCTTTCGAGATTTGTAAATGAATAAGTATGTTAATTTAGGCGCAATATTTAATACAAATAATGGTCTTTTTCTACATGTGTTTTGATACATATTTTCCTAGAAACACTAAATTGTGGAGTTTGTAAAGTTGCCATAATAAAAAAAAATACTACTATAAAATAAGCGCGTAGTGTTTACTAATACTACTTTAGTGTAGGCCAGACGAGCGTAATTTTGTGAGATGTGAGTCGCGTAGTTGGAGTTGCGTAGTTTGTACGTAAAAGTACGCAAAGTACGGTTTGTTTCACACGACGACGTAAAATGAGTTATTTGCCGACTCACTGGCGTAATGACGACTGATTTTCGGTCGCATCGTGCGACGGGCTGGCGCGGGTGGAGGTAGGGGTGAGAAGGGGTCACTTTGGTATAGGTTGCGCGCGAGTATAGACGTTTCTTGCGAAAATGTTTTGTACGGAGATTAAAATATAAATAGCTCAACAACTTACTTGATTATTATTATTAGTCTTTCCTCTGCTCTGGGCTGATAGCTTGTCTAATATTTGTATCTGACTTAGTAATAAAAGGTTTTACTAGGCTTAATAATTCTTGAAAAACTTTTATTGGCCTGTGATAGTACTTAACAAATTGATCTGGATGTTCACATAAACTTGTATATAATATATGAAACTGCCCATACTTTAATCGTTTCATATTGTGTGGATGTACCTAGCGTCCTTTTCTAACATCGTCTTCTAATGCTTTATAAGTGCATACTATTTTTAATGGATCCATTATACTATTACGACACAAACACCCCGTATAAACGCTTAAAAGCAACTGAATAAAATACGTTCGCCTGGCGCTCCAACCGAATTTCGGTCGAGCGCAAACTGCGCAAGTCAAAAAACGCAACTCACAACTCACTAAATTACGCTCGTCTAGCCTCACCCTTAGTCGAATAGTTGATATACATTAGTGATGTAACGTTGAAACTAACGATAATGAAAATACCGAAAAAAACATTTTTTTTTGCTGAAGTTGTTTATAACCATCAATAAAAACAGCTATCTAAGCTGCTATGCAGTCGCATCTATTTGGAACACTACCCAGCTTTGTTTAGTAAGTTATCTTTCTGTAGGGTATAGGCCGCACTGCTTATTTAATATTTTGTGTTATCGTTGTCAAATTTCTGTTAAGCCGAGGTTTCCTCGTTCTCTCCTATTGGGTCTTTTCGGCAAAGCGGCAGTTAAAAAACGTTCTAAATTTAAGATACCTTATAATCCGCTGCGTCAGCGAGTTGAGCATTGAGCTCGCGTATCTGCGCCCGCGCGTCGCTAAGCTGCGCGGCAAGTTTGTCGCATTGTCGTGCTAGCTTCTTGCTGCGCGCGACCGCTTCGTCGCGCTCAGCTTGCAGTACAGCACGTACGCGGGAACTCTCCTCCTATTTTACGAAACTTATAGATTAACCTCATGTTTTTTCTTAATCTTTCCATAACTGATTAGCTGTGATAAATCCTTGCAAGCACAAGATTCTAAGTTCTTTTCCGCCAATGATGGCCTGAGTCTTCCAATCCTTTGATACCAAAAGAAGGTGACGATTTAGGTACTAAAATAATTTTAAGAATACAACGGCTAGATTTGTATTAATGCAAAACGAGGTGAACCACAGTTAAAGGTATACGAACTTTGAAAATGCTTTGTCGAAAATTGTACCCTCATGCACGTTATTCACACAACGTCCAAATTTGCTGTTAAGTGAGATATGGCATGGCTTATATATCATAATTTGGGTTTGGGTGTATTGAAAATCTTAATTAACATAAGCATGTCGCAAAACCTACTTGAATACTCAATTTGCGTCGCAAAAGATCAAGATGCAAATCTTTCCTCTGCAGTTGTTCCCGAAGAATCCTAATACGTCGCTGTAGCTGATATACAACCGCTGTCTGTAAAACAATCCTTTTTTACTATACGTTTTACTACTTATGACTAAGGCCGGAGTACATATCAAACTGAGAACAACATGAAATAAATACTAATTACGTTCACATATGTCTTGGTAACTAAAAACGGTACCCCCTACACAAATAGGTACACCGCAAGAAACACAAGAGTTACACGAAATATTTTTCTACTCAAGTCATTAAGTTGCAGAGAATGCGTGCGATTATATAGAGTAACTATGTATTATTTACTCATAACAATATTTCTATTTAATGATAAGTGTTAAAAGTCCAATCTATTAATGTCAAGTAAAATTAAATACGTGACGTATTTTCGTTGCAGTGCAGATTTGCGTACAAGTGCGAACGACTGGCGCAAAATGCTATCCTTAACGAAGGTCGACCAGCGGTTGCATTAATTTGTGGGAAGTACAATTGCTGTAGATGGTTGTCATTCCATTACGTCGGAAGATCGAGACGTCATCGTCATATCTAAGAACGTTTACTAAGGGCCAACGCATACGGCTGACGGCAAGGTAGAAGACATTAAATTAATCAATGTATATTTTATGCTATTACTATTGCAAATAAGGTATAAATTTCAATGCTCTGAGATGCAGAGAGAAATGCCACGTGATGCTCCGAGGTCAGTCTTAGAGCATTAGAATTTATATCTTATTTCAATCGGAATAGCATAATATATACATTGATAAATTTAAGGGTCCCTAAGGGTCAAGATCACTTTAGTGTTTGCTATTTTGCCAATTAAAAGCACGATTATTTTAAATGCAATTGCAACATCAAAGATACGAAAGCGATCTAATACGAAACTTCGTCATATCGGCAAAATAACCGACATTGTCGAGCAGTGTGATATTAACCTTAACAGCATTAAAGGGTCTTTAAAAAAAACTATGCGATTTAACATTGAGCTGGAACGACGGTTTTAATGAGTGCACTAATCATCTATCAGCTTACACCATGCTCTTTTGTCTCATTTAGTGAAAGTATGGAATTTAATTCAGAGATAATTAAAAGGATGATAGTACCGTCAATACTAACAACTTCAACATTGTTGACCTATATATTTTGGCCCAGAAGATATGAACATATTGTATAGAATAGTTTGTTTATTGCACTTTAAGAGAAATATCTTTTTCGTAGCAATAGAGCTTCTTGTGAAAGAGTTCGTCCAGGGAAGTATTGCCACCTTACCTATTTCTGCCGTCAAGCAGAATGTAATGTGAGCTTTGCTTACTGTGTTTATGTTTTGAAGGGTAAAGGACTATCCACACATATCAGGACCGTGCCCGTGACGTGAATTCCGGGCGCGTCCCGGCGCCGGCTCGGACATGTCCGGGAACCGTCAACGTGTTCATACAAAATATACGCAGAGATATTTTTTTGAGCCCCTGAGCAAATCGGACCGTAGACGTCCCATACACGGCCCTGATGTATGTAGTTAGTCCTTAAGGGTGCTGGTGAAATTACAGGCACATGGGATTTGTCAACTTATGTCTTTGGGTGACGGGTACAGTGGCAGTACCCCTCAGATGTTTGATTTAAAGCTCTGAGTGGCACTGCAACTGTTATGGTCAGGCGTGTTGCTTATCACCAGGTGCACGATTTGTTCGTGTTGTCACCAGTATAAAAAAAAAAGTCATTCATATTAGCAGGTACTATCATTCTTTAATGTTTTTATAAATTATTATCAGGGTGTTCAAAACCTTTGTAGCGTATTTACGGTAATCAACAGGAGTTTGCTATGTCGAAAAAAATGCCATGCAAATGTCTTACTTCTTTGAGATAAGGCAAATCATGGAAAGATCTTTCTCTGCGGAGTCTTGGAAGGGTACCGTAGTATCCGTAATATAGCAGCTATGCAAAACACACACTCGTTAACACATACAAAATACAAAAGCAGAACTGTACATACTCGTAGCATATACGATACCGTTTGAGTACTGTTTATCAAATGAATGTTTTTGAATTTCAATAATAGTAAAGCAAATTTTTATATTATTATAAAATCAGGTGGTTTATAATTTTACATAATAGATACATATATAGTCATGATGTTATTACAGTTTATAGAAATATGACAATCGGTAGCAAGCAATATTTTGTCTTATTAGATAACATAATTCTAACTAGTAAAATCCGATGTTTGATCACAACGTAAGGTATTTGAAGTCGGTTTTTCTTTAATTATTTAAGTATATGTACAATTTCTATGAAACTGGCACTATGTTATCTTTTTTTAATTTACTATGAATAAATTAGATACTTATAAAATAATAAAGCACATTTAAAAACAGTTTAAATATTTTATGAGAAAGAATCGAACTTTTTGAAATTAAACCCCGTTAACAAGTGGAATTAAAATAATAATTGTGTTTTAAGCTTAACTGTAATATAATACACGATATTTTCATTCCTTTAAAATTGTCAGAACTTTATAAAACTGACCTTGTCAACGATTTTATCGCTCTCGAGTCGAGCCAATTGTTCTGCGCGATGGATTATCGAGTCTGTGTGCAGCTCAATACCGATGTCATGGGTCAGCTCATCCATATTTAGCGTTCTGCTCAATCGCTCAAGGAATGCCACAAACTGTAACAATAAGTTCGCATTAACGTCCGTGTTAGCTAACATGTGTGGAATGTAGAAGTATACTAAAATATTTGTTTCGATTGATTTTACATTTATCACTACAGAGATTAATTTCAATAATTAGGTAAAAAAGGTAGTAAAGGTAGGTGTACAGTTGATTGAATATATCAGATATTAACTTTAGTACAGCTATTAGGGTGCGTACTGATCTGACGAATGCGCCGCGAACAAGCATCATGTGCGCTGCGCGCGCGCTACACGCCCACTGCATGCGTGCTGTCAGTTAAATTCATGTTAATATCGAAGCGCGTGAACGACACGCGAACAGATGAAGCTCGCAAACCTTTCGCAAACAAGCACATTTGCGCACATTCGCCAGGTCTGTACTGTACGCACCCTTAAAGCAACAATCTCACTTCATATTATAATACTGCTTGATGTATGCACGTCTGCTGCGCGCCGTGTACGGACATACACATTCGCATAATAAAGCCGCGCTGCTACGTTTGTATGGAGTTATCATACTTGTCTGAGAGTCGTATTCTAGAACTCTACTCAATGCTCGAGTCAGGATTTGAGCGGACTTGAGTATGATTTCAAGCACTGGAAATACGACCCTAATGGCAAGGACTTGAATATGATTTTCAGTGCTCACTGCAATACTCAAGTCCTGACTTGAGTATTGAGTAGAGTTCTGGAATACGACCCTCAGTATGCTATGGTTATAATGCCAATTCACGTTTTTGTTAGCATCAAAAATAAGTACGTACACAAAGAACCAATGTTAGTTGGCCTCTTAGGGGACATGAGATGTGATGAGGTCGTTTCTTTAATAGCTGAACTGAATGTTAATTAATATCTGATAGGAATGCCAGTACTGACACGCACTACTAGTGTTCACTACCGCATATCCGTGGCAATATTTATTATTTAAGGTACTTATTATTGATTTTTTATCGTGCAATAATATTTAATATTCGAGTATCGTATCGTGAAACATTATTTAATGATTACACAATAACACACTTAATGATAACATTAAAAATATTATATTAAATATTTAAGTAATAAAAAAGCAGTTATTTTCACTAAAATTTTACTCTTTTGCTCATTTGGTCGATTTTCCGAATAGACAATTCTTTCGGATTCGTCATTCCTAAAGGCTTGAAGCAGAATACATACGTTTGCCTTATCCTTTCGCAGCGAATCACGGGTAATTTCAGCACTATTGAGCTCTGCCTCCAGCTTGTGGACCTTAGCCTCGAGAATGTTTCTTTCGTCTTCAAGTATCCTGACGCGAGTAGTAGCTTGGTCATGTAAGTGGGCCGCGCGAGACAGCTGCTGGGCTTCCATGCTTAACTTGTCACGCAGCCCTTCAATTTGCTACAAAAAAAAATTATACAATGTAAATATCTGTTTATCACTCAAAAACAAAATGTCGGCTACGCATTGCGGCCACGCATAGGTCCTTCCTATAATATGATGCAATATGTAACAAAATGACATCGTATCTTTCCGTAGCGTCTTAATATTCTCGGAATAACTTACCGCAGATTTGTCCTTGTTGTCACTTAAAATTTCCCGTATCCTATCTTTAATCGTACTCTCGTGTGCTTCAACAAATCGCGATGGTAAACTGAGTAGGATCGCTATCGACTCCATTGTATTTCTAAACTCAGTCTGAAGTCTTTGATACTTTTCGTCGCGGTGGCGCAGATCCTCTGAAACATAGCTTCGATTAGTCCATATACATATTGTACCTAAAGTGTACTGTGGATTTGTTTTACCTTTGAGTTGCACTATCAGGGATTCATTTTGATTAACGTTATCCGTCACGACAGTCAAATTCTTATTACAAAGTGATAATTTCTCTCTAGCTTCATGCAACTCACGTTCCAGAACCCTGTTCTGCACACCTAGTGACTCTTTTTCTTGCTTCAATCTCTCGATATCCAAGAGTTGTGTAGAAAGCTGTCTTTGTAAAATGTCTTTATCGGTATTGGATCTTTCAAGAGCGTCTCTACAGCTTCTCAAATCTTGTTCAATTGTAGACAAGTTTTCTGTTGTATTCATACATCTATTCTTAAGTCTAGTTATTTCCTGTACAAGTTCAGAAGCTTTTATAATGAGTGTTTCAGGAGAATGAGTGTGTGTAGTGTCGCAGAATTCAGCATCGAGTGCGACAGAGAGACGTCGCACTAAATCGTGGAATTGGCATCGCGCATTTTCCTTTTGTTGTTCTTCATTGTGACATTCTAGTTCTAAAGAACGAAGTTTCTTCTCCAGATCTTTGACTTTTTCTTCGTAGTAGCGATTGTCTCTTTGCAGAGTTTGCATGGTGAGATCGCTCCTGCCCTGTGAAGCCTGCAGATTACGCTGCATTTCTTCAAGGTCTTGTATTTTCTTTTTGAGTGACGATATAATGGCATTTTGGCGAGCATTTTGTTCGCGAAGATGGTCGATTTCTACCTGCTGCTCGAGTATTCTTTGGTCTCGGGAAAGCATTTGGTTTTTCAAATCGCTGTTCTGTAAACAGGATAGATATGGTTTCTTTCTCTTGTGAAAATTATAAGAGATAAAATTAAATTGCCTACACGCTCACCTCCGATATTAACTTATCTCTCTTGTATTGAAGCCCTGCTAGATCACTCCTCAGTGCTGTTATAACATCATTCCCGACGTCTGCTTCCATCTGGAAAATCTTTATACCATTAATATGCGCATCAGGAATGATAGGACAGTTTAACCCTAACGTAGATACCTGTCGTAATAAGTTCAATAACTTACGGAATTCCATGGCGATTATAATTTTTACTTCAATTTTATTTCTGAAGACAGTTAAACGTGCCGTGCGAGAGACTACTGAAAGCACTTGCTGTTTCAGTGTAGCGTGAGAGGGGTCGGTATTTCAGGCAGCGAGGGTCACGAAATCCTATTATATTCGATGATATGCGCTTGGTACGTATACATAATTTGCATGAACCCGGGGATGGTAACGACGAAATAAAATTTTGTTTGCTCGATTGCTTAGTTAGCGAAGTTCTGTCGTACTTCGTTGGGTCTCTTTGGGGATACAGATAATATGTTGAAAAAAATCTTCAGGTCATGTCATGCTCATAGCATGAATTGTACTTGTAGGTAGACGTGTAGAGTGCAGAGAACTCGGTGCGAGGTACGAGACTGAGCACGCCAGCTAAAACGCGGCGCATCGCAGCTAAGGCATGTCTACATGATAATGCAGTATCAATTTACTAAACAAGGCTTGCGGTTCATCAAATTAACTGAAAAAATTCAATTTGGGTAATGGTTCGTGTTAAATTGGGTTCGTTGGAAAAATAAGGCATCGACAGGGTGGTACAAATTGTTTTAAGTTGATACGAGGACGAGAGGTCTTGTTAAAATTAATCTGTAGGGGAGCGGGGGGGAATGGGAGCCTACTAAGAAAAATTAACAATAAAAGTCATTATTTATGCAATATAAATTTTTATTAGTATATGGGAAGCGGACATTCATAACGTACGCTTCCCATATCTGGGTACTAAATAATCACAGAAAAAATATGAAGCTAAAACAAAATATTTGGTTAAAACAGAAAAAACTAAAACATGTCATTCGCTCTCATTACCCCACAGTTCGGAAAATGGGAGCCGGTAAGAATCCCGTATGTCAAATGGGAGCCATTATATATAATCAGTCTGAAAAAAAAAATTAAACTAATAAAATATATAAGTTAAAAAGTAATGAGAATAAACAAGCCAGTGTTAAAGGATTATCCCGTGAATATTGCATTGAGATAAGGAGAGCAAAATAGCTCTCATTACCCGCGTAACATCGAATTGAAAAAGGAATAAAACAGTAAAAACATTTCAGTTTTTGTTATTTCAAGCATAACTTCTAAAATTTGATATATATGGTGACATAGCTAGTGTAAATACAATGTAGTATCTATGCATTTTAATGCTTACCTGGGATGATGAAATTTAGCAAATTTTATAAGCGCTGAAACCACACAATCATCTCATACGACTAAACGCGGGGTTCTACGGGGGCGCCCACGGGACTCGAACCTTGTCGAACGTTAACGAAGACAGGAGTGCCGTTTGCACAAATACGAGCATTGGGAAAGTCCAGTTTAACACCGCTCTCATTACCTGCGGACTCCCAATACCCGCCGTTCCCTGAGTAGGTATAATCATGGACCAATAACTCAAGAGGACTGCTAATCTCCATATTAAAAATCGTAGCTCTGAAAAAGGTCAAAATGCCGTCTTATTCCTAGATGGCGCTGATCGATAGCCTGGAATTAGTTTATATTTACGTAAATGGCCGTGGATATCGATTAACTCATCTTTTATAGGAAATATAGTAGATATTCTATTTTTCTTGTAATGTTTTTCAAATATTTAGTAATAAACTAAAATTATTCTCTGAACTTCGATATTTATGCGTATCAATAGATGGCATTGTTCGTTGTTAACTAATTAATAACGTAACGCTTGCGAATATCGTTAGATGGCGCTAATCCTAAACAAAATAAAAGAATACTTGGAAGTATCTATAAAAATCTGAGCAATATAGTATAACCTAAAGGAAGTCTAAATTGTCATCCGTTTGCGGTGGCGCACAGTGGGCCCAAATTGATAATTCTTGGACATAGGAATAACTTGTGGAGTATCGAGCTAATTTTTTTATGTGATAGACAATAACACTCCTAACAACTTTTATTCTTGTATGATTTCTTGAAAAGTTGATAGTTTCAGAGAAAAAAAATATTATTTTTTTTTGTGGAGAAATATACATTTTGTTCTTTATCTCAAAATATACGGAAATGTAGTGTGCGTGGGTTACTTACAGTATAGTTCCAATCATTTTCTATGTAGAAAAAAATAATCCGTCTGCATGTACTTGCGGCTTTGTAAGTAGAGGTGCGGCAAAATTGCTAACTCTTTTATGTACTTTTTTAACAAAATACATGAGCTTCGACTAAAGAAAATTTAATTTTAGTGCTAAATTACACAGAGCGTTATAACAATAACACGAAAGTTAAGTAGAAACTAGTATATTGTGTTTTATTTTTTAATAAATAACAAATCTAACATTTTGACATCTTTTTACTCGTAAAGCCGCAAGTACCTGCTGATGGATTGTTTTTTTCTTGATAGAGAATGATTTTTTTTTTTTTTATAACGCACACACTCAACATAGCCCCGCACTAGGGAAACCCTGTGTTGCGGGTGCCATGGACACACATAGACAACCACAAATTACACCCAAACTCACGAGAGAAATAAATGTAGGCCATACAAATATTTCTCCCGGCCCGGGAATCGAACCTGGGACCTCTGCGTGGCAGTCCGGCATGGTAACCGTTCGGCCACAGAGGCAGTTAAATAAAAAATAAATAAAAAAGTTAAGTTAAATTGGACTTATACTGTAAATAAACCACACATTACATTTTACATACAGGCTATGGGTGACCGCCTGCGTTCTGGCACCAATTTGTCCCTCGTCCTTCCACAACACAGTTCCTAAAAATATTCGAACTCGTTCACAGTAAATGCTGCCCGAATGTGGAACCTTCTCCCGGTCGAGGTCAGACAGTCGCCTTCGGTTCGGGTTTTCAAGGGTGCTCTTTTGAAGTTTTGGGATTGTTCAGACTTCACATGTTAGAGCTTTTGAAATATTTATTTACATTTGATATATTTATTTATAGTTTTATTTTGTACATTCAATTTATTATAGACTTTGTATGTATTAATGTATCAACATTACTTAATATATATATATTCGTATGTACACTTGATTTATTAAATTTATCTGTGTATTTATTGAGTATAGTATATTTCATTTCTTTACTTATCTATTTTTAGTGCCACCCCAAAAACCAACTTTCCTCTCAGATTTTCAAAGGTTAGTTGGAAGAAATCTCTTTATGGGATAAGCTCGCCTTTGTACACAAATATTTAAATTGTTTCTGAAAATTTGTAAGTTACAATAAAGTGGCTTGTGGTACAATAAAGTGTTTAAATAAATAAATAAATACATTTTTCTACAATTCGAGATAAAAAATAAAATGTTTATTTCTCCAAACAAAAAAAAACTAAAATTTTTTTTCTGAAACAATCAGCTTTCCAAGAAATTACATAACAATAAAAGTTATCAGGAATGTTATTATGTATCATGTGAAAAAAATCAGCTCTGTATTCCTAAAATTGTTTCATGATTAAATAATTATTTAGCCTAAAATTTATACTTTTTATTTCCGTTATTTTTAATTACCTTCAGATTAATTTATACTGGGTTGTTGGACTTTATGCACTGTTTGTAATGGATGACATATTACACACAGATTACACGATGCTCATGTATTTTGTTAAAAAAGTACATAAAAGAGTTAGCAATTTTGCCGCACCTTT
>NW_020653726.1:5846258-5915543 GCF_003589595.1 Hyposmocoma kahamanoa
TACATGCAGACGGATTATTTTTTTCTACATAGAAAATGATGGGAACTATACTGTAAGTAACCCACGCACATTAGATTTTCGTATATTTTGAGATAAAAAATAAAATGTATATTTGTCCATACAAAATTTTTTTTTTCTCTGAATCTATCTACTTTTCAAGAAATCATACAAGAATAAAAGTTGTTAGGAATGTTATTATATATCACATAAAAAAAATTTGCTCGATACCTACTCCACAAGTTATTCCTATGTCCAAGAATTATCAATTTGGGCCCACTGTGTGGCGTTCCGATATGACCCTTTGGGACCAATGCAATACCTGCGATATTTAATGCGATATCATACTTCTTGGAATTACAAATAAAATTAAAAAATATTATTTCGCACGTTCGGTGTTCTCAGCCTAAAATCACCGTAGCCATTGTTTTTTCTCGCTTCTTACACCCAGTAACATTGAAATATGAATAATTTTAAGCTAAACTATCAATATGTCTAAATGGCATTAGAATAGACAAAGTAGTGTTCTAGTTATTATTTAGAGGATGGAAACGTTGCGAGTTGCGATTGTTTTTTTTTTACAATGTATTTGTATACGACTCCAGGTGCATATCCATTTTGAGGTAAAATATAGCGCCATCTAGTTGACGTGTTTGTTATCACTAGAAGCAGATTTGATAAAATTCAATGTGTCAATGTAAAATAACGTTACAAAATAGCTATTTGGTAATCGTCGCGACATCTAGTGTACCAATAGGTACTAAATACCCGGCTACGCTATCTTGTATGACGATTAGCAGTCCTCTTGAGTTATTGGTCCATGGTATAATGATGTTTAACAACAAAGAGGTAAAAGAGTTTGCTTTGTTCTTATAACTAGACCACTGTTATTTACAGTAATCGGAACTGATTATATTTGAATATGCGTATTATTTATTGAAACAGTACATTGGCGACAAATTATTGTAGGTATGCTGTTAAGTATTTGCTATAATGTCCCAAAAAATAATATTGCAGTTGTGTTTCCATGGGTTACTTATTTAAATATTTTAGCCATTTAATAAATAAACATGAGACAACATAATATTTTGGAATGTTTAGAAAATAAACAGTATAAAAATTTTATACGCATTGATATTGTATATGAATTTTTTTTTGGTTTTATTTTTTTATATATTTTTATATTTTATATATTATATTTTTTTTTTTGGTCTTATCATGAAATGAGCATGTCCATACTAAGAAAACATCCATACTTTAGGTAAATTAACACCCTCAATTCCGATCACTGGTTATTTATTAACTTATCAGCAATCTACTCGAAACTTGTTGTCATAGCATGATAACATGGGCGATGGCAAGCGTAGATGTGCGATAGCATCAATTAGGCGGTGCAGATCGGTACGGCCCCAGTAGGGTTCCTCTGTCGCTGAAGCGCGCTGACGACATTTCACATAAGACATGTGGGCGTGATGCTTCATGCGTCGTAGTTGGATTCAACCCTTAAAACCCAAAAACTTGTGACCACTGGCAACATTAAAATACAGAAAAATACGAACATAGCGTTCGCCACATTCACTGACCGTAATCTAGCCCAAGTACGAAGAAGACTTGAAAAGACGAAGAACTGACGCTGAAACCGAATGGTCCTAAGCTCTCTCTTGATGAGCAGTAGAACTCAGTGTTAACCAGTTATCTTTGGCTGAAGAGACGAATAGTGTATTATACTCATGTATTATCTAGAGTTGCAACGAATATTGTTACAATTTGGTATTCGACTTATTCGGTCTGTTTTTTTGTTATTCGGCCAGATACCGAATTCCTAAAAATATGAGAAAGAAAGAAGAAAAAAACAGTAAATTATCATGTAACTAATATTGATGCTGAATATACACTGTAAGTTCGAGAAAGCGGTTTTTCACTTATTTGTATATAAGATCAAAGGAAATATAACCAAGTTATTTTTCTAAACGATCAAAAAGGTAATCAATCAAATGTAAATTATGTATTTATTATGTAAAAAAGCTAACTAAATCAAACAGCGCCTACTTATTATTTGCAAAGCAAAATAAAATATATTTTTTTAAAGTTAATCAACCTGAAGTTAAATAAACAATTACTTTCTTCTTTAGGATGTCATCATAAATATTAATTATTATACTTATAAATTAAATTACCTTTTTGTTTGATTGTACATACGTCAATATTTATGATAACTGACGTTAATAAGTGGTATTTTTCGGACCAATTCTCGTACGTGTCTCAATCAAATCGAATATGCGACTACTCGGTCACGCTTCTGTGTCCGAATGTACTACTTGTTGTAAGACTAGAATTTTGTCTATATTATATTTGCGTAATTTTATAGTAGGCAACATTGACTTATATGGTTGGAGACGATAATATTAGCAACTAATTAGATTGTTGCAGTTTGCTTCAACTCCAACTGTGTAAAACCAAGGGGAAAAATTTTAAAAATTACTACTCTTATTTGATTATGATTAATGATTAGTGGTAGGTCAATGTTAGTGACCCTTGCTTGTAATCACGATACACAGCGATATCATACCAACAGCTTCATCTACTAGCCCAAAATAATGGTTGAATGTATTAATGTCGTAATTGTAGCTATTATATATTGTATATAAACTATAAAACCACTCGAAAACTTTTGGTCTGCCGTTTCGGAAATTCACAGAATCTTGTTTTAGTTTTCCGTGCCGATCGATCGCAGAGAAATATAATTTTTTTAAAGTAGTGGATCGAAGGTTTGTAGCGGTTGTTTTGTTTGTTTTAATAGTGTGGCGTTATTGTCAAGTTGTTTCAATTGTGTGGAGTATTGTCAAGGGTTTTCGGGGATTAGAGTATAGTTACGCATGAACGTAAAAATTTACTCGGCATAATCACGTTAATATACACGTCGCGTAATACGAACAAATAAGCTCCGTAAATAGTGAATTATTGTAATTTTTATAGCTTTCAATCATAAGTTCCCAAACTTTTTGGCTCACCGCCCACTTAGGCAAGATAAAAAAATTTCAACTCCCACCACCACAAAAAATAATTAAAAACACGTAATTTTTATACAAACTTAAAACCAGAAGGAAAAATCTATTCATATATGTAGTTTATACAGATCATTCAGGTTTTTTTTCAAATGTGGTAGCACCCCTGGTCAGCATCAACGCCCTCCAATTGCTTCAAAGTCCACTACGGGGGCGGTAGGGGCCTCGGAAGCACTAACACTAGGGGTCGTATTCTAGACCTCTACTCAATGCTGACTTGAGCATAGAAATCTACTCCAAGTCCTTGCCATTAGGGTCGTATTTCCAGTGCTTGAAATCATACTCAAGTCTGCTCAAATCCTGACTTGAACATTGAGTAGAGTTCTGGAATACGACTCTAGGACTTTACAGCGCACACTGGAGGGGCGGTATGGACCACTTTGGAAAACTGTTTTAAATTGATACGTAACAGATAATTAAATACATAATTTAAACATATTTCTTTCTGAAAATTTAATATGAATTTCCCTATTATGTGTACATATTAATTAATGCACGTAAGTGAAGAAACCATCCCGAATAAGAAAAATACAATTCAAAACAACATATGACTATAGCCGTAATTATGGGAATAACTTTGAAAAAAAAGTCCGCGATGCATAACTCGCAATATTATAGGTTAGAAACACCTCACGTTTGTACCTTGACAAATAGACTTTGTACTTACTTCTGTTGGGCTTTTACTGCAGAGAGCTTCGTAAATTTTCCAATCTTCCAATTCGTCCTTTGATTTCTCCTCTTCCATAGCACCCACGAGAACACACGACTGTAATGGTATTTCGATCGCCGTATAGTTTTTTACTGTTGATTAGGTTGCTATGGGCGTACTACACGTAAACACCGAAATCGATTTCTTACATTGTTCATTTCCGATTGTCAAGAAAGCTTTTGTCCGCAAATTGACGGTTTTATTTTTCTCGGCATGAATAGCTATTTAATTCTTTCGCGGTATACAGATACAGGTGACCTCCATGAGATATGCGAGAATTTTTTACATTTTCCCAGCTATTTTAGGTTTTATAATGAAAGGCAGTTTCAGAAATCATTTTTATGTATATTTTCCAAAGTACTTCGAAATAAGAAAAAAATAACGATTTTTACTGATGATTTAAATCAAGGGAACAACGCTGTTTAAAAGTTCGGCATTTTCAGAATGCACCACTTTATGCCGCACATTTCCTCTTCTTCACATCACAATAGCACGTAATATTAGGTATACTAAAAATTCACGACAGTTGTTTCCATGAGCATAATCACCATTACAATATAGCACAGCTACATGCACTGACACGTGGAACATTTATCTTTCGAAACACGTTTACATAAATGTGTGATATGGACACAATTCGGTACTCATAATGTACATTTGACGCTCTTTTCGTATCGAGATAGATGGAGACCACAACCTTCCACTGGCTAACTTACTATCCTAGCGTACATCTTTCGCCTCATAACACGAGTCAATGCTTTCATACATGCAGTTGTAACTTTTTGTCCTAAACTACCAGATCTTAGATTTTAATCAGAATTTTTATTAATTTGTAACCATTAATACTTATCTTTTTTTGTCTTTCATACATGCTCGTCACGCAATTCTACCATGACATTACCGCGTAAAACATTTGAATACAAAATGATATTTTTTATTGTGACTGATTGCTGGTTGATATTTCAACTCGTGCAGTTTCAAAACCGCCAGTGTGCATAAAATATATGTGTATAAAACTTTAGTTCGTCTCATAAACATTAACCGCGGGCACTAACAATATGGTAGATGTACTGATAACATAATTCCAGTTTTAATTAATCGGAATTTGTTGTTAACATGTCAATGCACGTAGTCTTAAGTGTAACAAAAAAACCTCCTAAAACTTAAGAAATAGAAAACGTCTTAATAAAGTATGTATTAGATCTAAAAATAAGTGTCTCCAATAAGCTGCTGAGGTAAACAAAATAGGAATGTCATTTTATGTTTGGCATTCAAGATATGAGGTATACTTAGAGTAATACATATCACATAAAGTAATCTTATAAGCTCACAACACCTTTTTTTTACTTAAGTATGTTCTGTATTTTTTATGTGAGCTTGTTTCATTAACACATTAATGTGTACCACGCTGAAATTTACGTGTATTCCAATATACATGTTCCACTAGATATACGCATATAATACTTACGTAAGCAAAATATACGGCGGTTTCTACTACGAGTTTACTTCTCCTTACGTGGGACTTACATTCATAACTGTATTGACATAAAATTAAATGCAAAAAAGTCGTACACCGCGTCGTTGGGGTAGTTTCTAATAACTATTTATACTTAAAAAATAACAAAACCTAAGGCTAATATATGGCAGTATGCGTGTCTGATGAGTGTTTTATGCAGCTAAAGTTGATTTTTGCTTATCGTTTAATTGTTAGGATGAAAAATGTCTTGTCACTTCGACAATTTATTTGCGACTGATTGTATTAAGAAAACTATTATTGACTTACTTTTCAACTCACAAGAGAGCACCCTGTAGTGAACCATACACGATAGTTCGATTTCTAAACCCTAAAGAGTAACTAACTGTTGTACAGTCAAAATAATAACATAAATTTAAACACGACAATTTAAAGAGCAAATGACTTATAATTAAAAGGTCGAGTGATTATCGACGATCAAATTAGAATAATAGAAAGTTTTTTTAATGTTTTTGTTTTTAAGCTTTCAATATAAAAAGTAGTATCTACGATTTGTTTCTCAACAAAACTTAATATTATAGTAGAAAAATCAACTTTATACACCGAAATCATACTAATTTAAGTCCAACACAGACTACTAACATTTTTCATGGTAACATACCATAACTCAGTAACGGTAATCAAAAACCATTATTCGGCTTTTTGAGCGTACACCTCCCCAAGGAGAAAACCAGTATCACAACTCGAACACATACTTTTATCAAAATGTTTAAGCTAAGGTAAGGCAAAATCGAGGAATTGTCCACATACGCATAGAGTTATGTACTAAGTAGTCTGCGTCGCGTGAGACTTCAAATTGCTGTGAAACAGTTTACAAGAAATATAGAGTCTCGGATAGAGAATAATGAGGCTGGTTATGCAGACTGTTGGCGGCAAGGAAAGCCAATTTGTGTGCGTATTGGCATACTGCGGGCACACGCACTTGCGACGAGCAGTTGAAGTACATATGGGTGAGCTTGTATGTCAGCCGCTGCAGCTGTAAATAAGCGAAAATTGTTAAGTGAATGTCGAGTCAGCCATTCAGTTATAAGGGTGTTGTTTCATTGTCCACGCTGAATAAATAAATCCTAACAACATTATTGAAAAGTGACAACGTATTTTTTTTGCTAAGTTGCTTGTATTGAAAAGTAGACCACGTAATTAAAACAAAAGTTTAACAAACGCTGAGTAAAAGGCTGCTAAATATTTATATGGGCTCTGAGAATAATACAGGTATATATAACCTTGATATAATAAATCTGTTGTGTCTTCTAAACAACGAAGCGACTAATTTTAAAACTGTGCGACTAGAACCGGCTAATTAACGACGTTCTCGAGTGCAATCAGCATAAGGTCAATGGCAATCCATTCACCTACCAACAAATGGATGTCGGGTCGAATACAAAATCCAAGAACAAAATGTCGGAAGTTAATCTATACAAGCGTAGTGACATATCAGGAAATATAAAACTAACTAAAACATTTAATTTAAATCATAACGTCATTGCAGTACTGCTTCATTTTGCTTGCAATAATTTAAAGGCCCAAAATTCACCATATTCAGCTTCTGGAAACTTAACAAAATGCACCATATTTAAACTGCTTGAACACAAGAGTAATGGAGTAGCCTTTACTGTCAATACTAATTAATTTATATATAATATTACGATGGATAATAAAAAGTTGTGCATATATATATACAAATAGCTTCTTGTTAGTTATGACATATTAAATGTATCAATGTTTCGAATTTCACGTAAATTCAAATTTTCATAACTCGAAAACCGGTTTTTAAGAAAACCGTTATGCTTTCAGAGGATTTTGGTTGCTTATCACAAAGAAAAGATTAAGTTATCGTAGGTTTGTTTTGTAATGCTCCTAAAAAAACCAAAAGAAAAAAAGGATACATTTGGGACTAAGGAAATTCGAGCAAACGTTATTTCGGGCAAATGTATGTTCAGACTTTTGATAAAAAACCCCAAACTGTAAAAAGAGTACAACAACATTTTGTTAGTTATTAATTATTACTATGGTAAGAATACAAATTCACTTAGCGAGAAATACAAGGTATCATATAATTTCTACAAAGAATACGTGCTGACAAAATATTCAAATGAAGGTATATAGATAAAATTTGGTGTTCTTAGAAAAAACAAAAGCAAGGTCCTAATCAAGTATTGTACATCAATTGCCATGGTGAAACTTTAATAGCAATACCAACTCATAGAAATAAAAATATCAAAACCGAGAGAAATTCCTCACGATGAGGAACCCTCATTTCTTTTTGAATAATTGAAGTGATTGTATTTCTTTAATATCTTTTGGTAATTTGTTGAATATTTGAGCGCCTTCGTACATTATGTTTTTTTTTTCCATAATTCGTCAGCGGTATTTGCAAATATATATCATTAGCACGCCTGGTTATACGCTTTTGAATATGTAGTTTTTTACTAAAATTTATTTGCGAGTGAACATTTTTATATAAAATTTTTCTAATCAATATGCATGTGTTATATTTGTACATTTGGGAAATAGTCATTAATTTTGTTTTCTGGTATAAGGTTATGGTTGGGGTCAGATAATTGTAATGGAAAAGTTGTTTTATAATTTTATTTTGTATTGTTTGTAGTGTTTTTAAATATATTTTGGAAACAGATCCTCATACTAACATTCAATAAAAAAATCATTTTACAAATAACATTAACAACAAAGCGACTCCTAGGTTATTTGTTCTAAACGTTTCAATCATTTGTGGTTCGAACAATTGAATTTGACGTAATGGATCTTTTTCTGTCTTTTGCGCATGCAATGTGTAGGACATTGCTCATGTAATGTATATGTAATTTTTACAAGTTTTTATTACACAGTACAGCATGATTGACAAGCGCGCTGTCGATCGACCAAACGAAAATTGATGCGCGATTAAGCGCATCAATTTTCGTTTGGTCGATGTCGCTCTGTATGCGATTTCAACGCCTTTAAGGTTCAGACACTACTCGTATTTAGCGCGGAACCGACGCCCATAGGTCAATAGACCAAATATTGCGGAATGGCTTATTCCAGGGTGGTAAAACACCCTTAGAACTTTTAAACGGCGGATAGACTAAAGCTAGTTTTTTGCGACTAAAACAGACTAAATTTTAACTTTTTACCAGACTAATCAAATTTAAAAAACTCCGCCATGACAAAAGCTGGATTATTCCATCGCATCGAGTATATAACCAGAAATAGAGACGAAATGTCATTTAATTTGTTTGAAAACAACTGCGCTCCGATTGGCTAGCCCGAGTTCGAAACAATTGACGGGTGTCGCAATGGATGTCGTCAACCGTTTCACTTCAAATCGACCAGTTAACTTGAGCTTTGCTATAATGGACGAAAATTGCAAAATTTACATATTTAATATTTAATTACCGATAAAATGAGATTCCGTTTGTTTTGTAATTAGATGTTTTGCTGTTTTGCCTACACCACCGAATAGAACAGCACGGCATTGTTAGAGATATTATCTTTATTACAATAAAAACAGATTTTTTTTATCGAATATACGGAGACGTACACACAGGTCAGTAGTTGGCCAGTCTATATTTCAGTGCAAACGAGAGTTGATATTTATAAGAGCTGTATCGCTAAGGTGTTACCAGGAATATATGGCCCTTATTTCGTCTCCATTTCTGGTTATATACTCGATGTTCCATCGTGACCATGGCGAAGTAGAGGTCCCTTATGGGACGTCCCAGACACAGAATAACAAAATGGTTATAATACCACCTCGGCATACAAATATACTTTTAAGCTCGCCCTTGTGTAGAATGTGTCGTTTTTATAACATAGTTAATAATTGCAATTCAACTAGTCTTGACATTTTTTATGATTCTTTCTGTAAATTCTAGGGTAAACTGTGTCCCTTGACAAAATTTAATACAATTGCTTTGCTATATTTACACAATCAATTATGTATTTAGTTTTTATAATTAGTTATTTCAATTAAATTTCAGTACATTAATGAATAATTTGGATCTATTATTATTTTATTTTTATTTTGCCTGAGTTTTATTAATGATGTGTGAGTATGTATTAGCGATGTGTATTTTTAATTGGCCCTTTAATTGGCTTATACATAAGAACGGTACTTTACTAAGTTTCATATATTTTAAATGTATTTATGTATGAATTGTTCCCAATAAATAAATTCTTGCTGGATAGTCTTAAAAAATTACGATGTAAATGAGGATCATGAGATGAATAAAAATTCAAATGCGAACGCTACTTACATGATCTGGCCCGAGCGAAGTGGTGTCGTCGATGATGTTATACGATGTGGGAGCAATGGTACCCTCACGAACGTTCTGCGACACTAGGTAAAAGTCGTATCTGAAAAAGGCAATTTTGTTAATACAAAATTACCTGCACGTAGGGAAATGATTTGTTATTTTTGTTGTCAAATTATCATCCGACGTGTTTCTACAGAAAATGGACTTGTAAGTTTTAATTGAATACGTTGTGTTTCAAAACAAAGATAAGCTCCCGCTGTGATATCAATTCGGTTAAGAATCTAGATTGTGGTTAATCCTTTACTGAAGCGAATTAAAGTGGAAAAGTTTCTCGACCCTCAAAAGTTTATTTATTATTTTATTCGATTTACATACAGCCCAATATACATAATAGAAATATATGAAAGAATAAAGTTTTCACTTGTAAAAAACGTTATATCTGACACAAAACCAAAGTAACTTGTTACTGACAATAAAAGTAAACAAATTTGTAAGAAAGCTGACTTCAACTGACAAAATGAACTAACCTTTCGGGCAGAGTGACGACGTCGTCGATGACGGTTCCGGGGCGCGGGTTCTCGCCGGTGCGGCCGCGGTTTATGAAAATGCGAGTATTAATACGCTTGGAAACAATGATGAAGGCCATTTTCACCTGTTCCGCGTCACCATATAACTCATTAAGCTTTTTTTTTATCTCCTTGACCTAGAAAAATAATACCGCACATAAGTACTACTACGTCGGTAATGATTATACGAAGTCAATTTCTGCTCCTATCAGACATTTAAAAAAAAATTTCAACTACAAATTTGTTCCAATTAAAACGTGGTATCGATGTTAGCATTCACCAAAACACTACTGAGTGACAGATAACTTACCTCATGCTCGTGTACGTACGGAATTTGCCCATCGCCTACACCATCCCGGTAGATGAAGATGCGCCCGGGGAGTGCGCCTAACACAGAACAAACATTTATTAATCACAAACTTAACACAAAGATCCATGCCTGTTCAGTGAAGGCAGTCCTCCGTTAAAGAGTACCTTGCAATAAATAACAAATCAATGATATTTTTCAATGATATCTAAATCGCTCATATTTGTTTCATTTTTTTCAAACAAACTAACGTTTCGGATTCCTTACAGGGCGTCTACGCCCGTTCTCCGTCAGAAATCTCTCTGAAACAATTACTCATCAATCGACCAAATTAAGAGACGCACAATGCGAAAAAAGCTTGATACTTGGCATATCGTGTTGATTCGCAGCTTCATTTTGATTGCCTCTCCCGATCGGAAACTGCGTCTTTTCCGAGTCGAGGCGCATAATTGCGATTCACAACTGGCCGATCGCAAACTTAACATTTCAAATCGGAACAATAGTTGATTTAACTCATAAATTAATAATAATAATAATAACGCATACACTCAACATAACCCCGCACTAGGGAAACCCTGTGTCGCGAGTGCCATGGACACTCACATAGATAACCACAAATTATACCCAAACTGACGAGAGAAATAAATGTAGACCATACAAACATTTCTCCCGGCCCGGGAATCGAACCTGGGACCTCTGCGTGGAAGTCATAGTAACCGTTCGGCCACGGAGGCAGTTAAATTAGAAAGATATAGTAGGATTCAGGTTCATCTTCTCGCTCAAAAACCCATCTGATTTCGAGAATCCCATTTGAATCAAAAACAGGACGCTGGTCAGGTATTACTTATTTGACAGTAATTGTTTCGAACGGAGAACGGGATTAAGACTCCCAGGTTCCATGGTCACGGCTGATAGCCTTAGATCCGACAAAATAGTTTCATTTCAATGTGTAACAATCGCGAAAATCTAATAACTCGACAAATACCAAATAAACGGCCTAAATTGGCCAAATGTTACTGAACTGAAATCAGTGCATATTTGCAGATGTTTGTGAATTCACAAGCGTTCAAAATGCAAATTACAAATATTTACCAAACAAGTGGAGAGTTAATTTTTGTGTAAATCATGGATAACCCACTAAGGGTCGCCTCAAATTGCCGCAGCCAGGCGGCGCAACGAGCAATGCAACATAAACTTTATCTTTTACAAGGTTACATTTCTATAAACAAAAAATGAAAATGACAGATGCACCGCGCGGCTTTACTCTTTTGTTATTTTGCATTCAAAGAAATGTGTACTTTATTACGGTAAAGAATATGTTCCACATATTATATGATATTGTATTTTAAAAAGTGCGCCCGACGAGCTCGAAACTGCCCGGCGCCGCATGCAGCATTCTGTTTGAAGAAATGTAACCTTATCTTGTGAAAAATAAAGTTTATGTTGCATTGCCCGTTCTAATGCATAGCAGCGTCGCGTCTCCTGGTTGTGACAATATGAAATGACCCTTAGAGATTTGAGTCAATGTGATAACGAACCGTTGCGTTCGCGGTATTTGCGTATGGCGGTGGCGATGTTAAGCCCCATATGCGCGCTGAGCTCCTCGCCCGAAGTGTGCGCGTTGACGATGCTGTAGTACTGCGTCATGTGCGGGTTGAGCGTGGCCACGAACGCGCCGAACGATTTCTCCTTGGAGCGCGTGTCGTGGCACACGTCGTAGCCCACCACCATCAGCGACTTCAGCGGAATGTCCACACGCCACGGTGCACCGCCCAGCTGTGTGCAGTATTGTTATCATCAAAATTATCGTACATTTCATCGATTACTTTCACAAATACACACCCTGAGAGTCAAGTGGTTGGAGTCCCACCAGAATGTGAATTCTAATTCGTTTGTGGTGAGAATGCCAACCGATTATCTGTCGACGTTCATGAAGGCGTTATTGCCAAATGGCGTCGTAAACTGGCGAATTCGGGGTCGGTTACTAGACATCATATCGCGCTTAGTGCTATTCGTGTAAGTCAGTTATTTCGTTATAAATTACATGTATGTCTTCAAGGAATGTATCACTGCATAAGGGTGATATTTGCTTGATTTAAATAAATAAATAAAAAATAATTAAACTCACTAAACTAAAATTGTTTAAATTTTAGATCATTCTTGGCATATCTTCGGTCATTAATTTATTCGCTGTGAATATGACGAAAATCCAAAAAAGAAAGTTAAGGAATGCAAACAGCAAATTCTTTTATTGTATGGGTTAAGAATTAAATAGCAAATTAATTACACATAATAATAATGTTCTCAGTCATTTGAAGTCATATATTGCTCTTTTACTTTCGCAGTCTTTCAGTTTCATTACAAAAAGTTTGCACTGCAAAATGTTGATATACATTTATTGTCTATTTTTGGTTTGTTTTGTACCGATGTTTATTTTTGAACACATTCTAATCTTGTCTTGTATTTTTTTTTAAATAAAGACAAAGGCAAAAACATAAATACAAATGCCAAGAACAGAAAAAAATCTCTTTGAAGATTTTATATATTACCTTGCAATTTATTTGGATTGCCACTTTAGTAGCGATAGACATGGCAGATTTGCTGGTCATGTTACGTGCGACCACTACCTGCGTTGGCACGGCGCGATCCACTGTGCACTTTTTCTTAACGGCCTCATATCTGAAAGAAAATAGGCGTTAAAATTTGTACGATATAATTTTTTTTTTTATATTGTAGGCGTGAGAATAAAACCAGCCATAATTCAGTAAAAACCAGCCTCTTCTTTCGATTAAAAGAGAACACTCTAGAAGGGAACAATGTTTACCTAGTTTCCGTTAAATGATAAATTGAGATATCGTTGCAGCAATAAATACATCGACAGTCGTTCCCAATAGCCCAAACATATTAACTTCGATTTATGCCCATATCAAATGGTTACGAAACCACACACACCACAGCCTTTTTATGTACTGCAAAACTACAATGCTGAAATAAGATTTTTAAGTAGTCCAAAAATTTATACAATAAGTTACTAACCTGTCCGCGAAGTTTCTTCCCAGGACGCATAATATCAGGGACGGATTTTTGCGAGCGATTACGTCTTCGCACATGTTTGCGTAATCCATTTGGCCGTCTCTTTGTATTGGCACTGTAAACAAAATACATGAACGAAATGAATTCGTGTGAAATAAGAAACGAAATCACGGAGGAACTTTAAGAGATTAAACTAAATACATGATTGTGCTGCAAGTAGCTATTAAATAATCTGTGGCAAGAACAAAGGGTATACTTATACAGTGAGTTTTTTGGTTTTTACTGGGACAGTATGGGGAAATCCGAAACCATAGGAGATACAGGAAACCAGTCTTAGGAACCATTGTGTCTGTTTTTATGAAAACGATTTTAGCATAGTAATTTTTTTTGGTGAAATGTGAGATGTCCATAACATTGAGCCGGTTTGATGTAAAGATAATTTCGGGACAGCGGTAGTTGGTCATACTGTCCCAGTGCTCTGAGTGATACTACAAATGCTTCGGACAGACGTGTCGCTTAACACAGGTGCACGCCTTGCTCTTCCCGTCACTAGGTATCACAAAAACAAAAAAAAATACGGTGCAGATCTACCACAGGCTCAGTAGAACTGCCTTCTTGGCCGAACGGGTACAATGCTGGTCTGCTACGCAGAGGTCCCAGGTTCTATTCCCGGACCGGGACAAATATTTGTATGGCCTACATTTATTTCTCTCGTGAGTTTGGGTGTAATTTATGGTTGTCTATGTGTGTGTCCATGGAACCCGCGATACAGGGTTTCCCTGGTGTGGGGTTTTATAAAAACATGTAATATTCTAATTTACATGTTAAATATTATATTCATAATAATAAACCACATTCAACATAGCCCCGCACTATTATATTATACTAATGATATAATACTACGACGCTGATGAATGGGTGTTTTGCTTAGAGGTGTTTGCAGGTACGTAATGAGTGGGTATAAGTGTCATATACATAACTATAAGTGCAAATTTAAGAGTGTCGCCGAAAGAAAAATCTTCCGTTAGATTTTGGGAGCAAAACAGAGGGGAGATGGTAATTCGAGAATACGATAGAACCAGAAGCTGAAGGACATCGTATCTGAACCCAATATCATCGGAATGATCAAGTCCGTTACACTTCGGACACCTTGAAACGATGTCAGCTCACAGGGCGGTGAAAAGGGCAAGGGCACACGGGTTGTCATAGAAGTCGACGATGTGGAAACGTGGTCGGCCCAAATACCAATGGAGGGACGAAGTGGAGAAAGACCTCCGCGACCTGCGCACAGAAAACTGAGGAGTTCGCACCGCGTAAGAAATATTTGACTGGTTCTTGTCTTAGCAAACCTTGGAGGTAGGCGTTATAACGCAATGTAGTCATGTGTGGATATTGCTCTGTGTGTATGTAACAATTGATTGTTTTATGCTAATTATTTAGTAAGGAGACCGCCAAATTTGATCAGAACGCCAAATTAAGGGTCGTATTCCAGAACTCTACTCAATGCTCAAGTCAGGATTTGAGCAGATTTGAGTATGATTTCAAGCTCTGGAAATACGACTTTAATGGCAAGGACTTGAGTATGATTTTCAGTGCTCACTGCAATACTCAAGTCCTGACTTGAGTATTGAGCAGAGTTCTGGAATACGACCCTAAGATTTCCACAATTTTTCTTTCTTTTAATTTCACGTCATATGATTCTGGCAGACCGACCTATAACTACATAATGGTTATAGTTACCGATTTCTGGCTTCGGCATGCAGAAACCCACGCCGCTGCCGGTTTTCATGATGAGGCCGACGAAGCTCTCGGTGTCGCGGCGCTGGCGCTCAGGAGTGATCACAACCCATGACGGCACTTGGGCGATCGCAAGCAATGGCTTCGAACTATAAAAAAACATGTACTTATCACACATTTACACTTACCAAACATGTAATTCATCAATTCATCCACATAAATATCCAGAGGGTCACAAACCGGAAAGGTTAACCCGGAATTTCCGAAGAGATTTCATTTATCGTATTTTCAAACTCAGGTACCTTAGTACCCTTAGTACACCTTAGTGTGCTAGTATTCTTACCTTGCCAAAATGGTTCACTGGATATTGTTTTGAACAACTTAATCTATAAATTTTAATGTAAACATAAAGTTCTTAGACATTTGATAATTTGTTTAGATCTAATATTGCACATATTTGTTTTTTTTTTTTTTTCAAAAGTAGTTAGCATAACTTCAAGTATCAATTTTAATTTCCAACGTAAAATACTCATACACAAAAGTTACAACTGTACTAAAGTATTCACTGTTCACATTCAGCTATGGGATTTAGCCGGGGAACGTTAGTATATAAAGCGGAAACAAGCAAACAAGCTGAAGATTCCACGCCAACATCGCAGATGCCATGTCGCAGCAACAGTCGAGCAAAGACCTGCCATTGGACCTTAAGAGTCTATACTACCTCAGCTTGAATTGAAATTTTTCACGTACTAATACAGTTCATTTTGCTTGAATCGAGTGGCAGGGACACTTTTTCTATTTCAGAATTTATTTTTTACAAACGAAATTAAAGCCATTTGAAAAATGTGACTCGTTTACTATTCGTGTTCTATTTAGTTCAGATGATATTAAAAAATAATTGGAATATGTAAAGTACACCAACTGAATAATGCGGTTTTCTTGTAAAATTTCGAGGTAAGTTTGTTTTTTTTTCTATCGTGAAAATTGTTTAAGAATCGTGTTTTCACACTGTATAGTAATCAGTGCATAACCTCGATTTTACTACGTTTTTTTTTTCAAAGTGATTGATTCAACAGTTTCATTGTTATGCAGAATCAACCAAAGCTATTTGAGGTTGTATAGACTCTCTCTTGAAGGGAAATGTGTTTTTTATGATACCAAGTGATGGAACGAATAAGTCGTGGTCCATAACGTAATGTAATCCATAACAGTTACAGTGCCGCTGAGAGCTTTTATTCTCTAGCCACACAGAGGCGGCTGCGGAAGCGTTCCGGGCGCGGGAATTTTTATAATGTACGAGTTTATATGAACCCTGCCACACTGAAACGCGCGGCTGACGCGACACGCAACAAATAAATACATATGTATAAACATATAATTACCGCATACTACGAGTCCATCCCTCAGTGGAATCCTCGGCGGGGTACTTATGATCTCCGCCTTGTATGATGTTCTCAGGAGGCAGCTGCCTTCCTTTGAATTTGATGAGCTCGTTGGACAGCTTCATAGACCACGATGCCAATTCCTGTTCATAGTACGAAAATTGTAAGAGGAATTAAATAAGAAAAATAAATAAACAATATGAAATGGTAAGAAAGTTCTAGGTCACCAACATTTATGTCACAGCTTAAATAAACTTTTAGCATATAATTATAGATCTACAACAGTTGAAGTCATCAGATGTGGAAGGTTCCATTAGCATGCTTACTTATTTGTATTGTCCATATTGTTTCATTTTACCGTATCGATGGCATACACAATAATGCTTGCCACCGTGGTGAAATATTATATTACAGTAAACTCCCCAAATCTAATATAATAATTTTCTTGTGTATTAAAGAAAGCCAATAATGGATACATCCAGAATAGTATTTCACTGCAGCTATATCGCCAGCAAAACGTGATGATAAAAGGGAGAACCTTTCTCCATTTCAACAAAGAAATTGAACTGTTGCAATAACTATAATTGTGTGTTTTGTTAGTAAGAAAGAACCAACATACATCAACTACTTCTTTGGTTTGAGTAAAGCGCCGATTGAAGCTGAGCAGCTTCTGAATGCGCGCGTCAGGTCCGATCTTCGTGTGGACAGCTAGGGATTTCATAAGTTGGAAGTTGGCTCTCATCTCGTCCGAGAGGCCAGTCTGTCGGCACAGCTCAGGGATCAGGTAGATCATCTCGGGTGTGCCCGAGCGTATCTCGCGCGGCTTCGCGCGGTACACCAGCAGCGGTTGTTTAGGGTCGTGAATCTTGATGTTGTATTTCTGCAAAAAAAAAACACGTTTCACTGGAACTGTAAGCAATTGTCGAGACACACTGGTACAAAAGGCACAGCTACTGTTCGCATCTGTACCATATCACAGTGTACACATGGCCCGGGCACCGTGTCACCTTGCAGTTTTATTTTGAAAGAGCTAAAATAGTAAAATACTGAAGAAAAGTTCTTTGCTCATTTTTACAAATTAAAATTTTCAGCAGACATACAGGAATGACGTTTAAGTATTAGCTTCAAAATTCCATTAACTTTTTGGTCAATTAATTTTTTTATCTTAGTTTAATACTCAAAATGCAAGATGGCTCGAATTACAAGGCCAGGAGTATATATAGAAGAAATCTAGTAAACATGGACCAGTGAATAAGCAGCTCGCGAAATATACGCACATAACATAATATATTATTTGTTCGTGTTGTGAGTTAAATATGAATTAAGAAATAATAAAAATAAGCAAATTGCAATATCATAAATGTAAAATAAAATACTTCCCCATAGCGTCCCCATATTTATTGTACTGACTTAACTGGCTCCGTGGCCGAACAGTTACCATGCCGGACTGCCACGTCAAGGTCCCAGGTTCGATTCCTGGGCCGGGAGAAATATTTGTATGGCCTACATTTATTTCTCTTGTGAGTTTGGGTGTAATTTGTGGTTGTCTACGTGTGTGTCCATGGCACCCGCGACACAGGGTTTCCCTAGTGCAGGGCTATGTTGATTGTGTACGACGTTATTATTATTATTATTGATGTACAGGCAAACCGTCTACCGTCTTCTCTTAGCGTGTCTTTACTACTGTCCACCTAGATTTTACTTTTTTAATATCGTTGTATAATATTTCTTCATTCCGCTTTGGTGAAAAATGAACTGAAATATTCGATAACAGAAATTTGATATGTCGTAAGGAATATTTTGTCGTAATGGAAAATGTCCCTTACTAAAAAATGACGCTTACAAAATTTTAAAATTCGATACATCGACGAAGTTACTATCCTTATATCGACAGTCAAATTTTGGAATGTCCTAAGAGACATGTCCCTTACGACATTTCAATTTTCCACCATCGTATGCTTCTATAAGGACCTTGGAAAAAGCTTGTGTTATAATATAAGCTATACGTGTAGCTACAATGCTCCTCGTGACTAGACCACAAATTATAAAGTCAAGATCGGAAAAAATCGTACGTTCCAGCGGTAAACTCTTACTCTGATAAAACAGTAGTACAACATTCAATGAAGTGAAAATAGCAATAAAATACCTTTTGATAGTATTCCATATAGGAGATATTGTCGCCTCGCATTTGGAAGGTGCTGTTTGGAGATGCTGACCAGTCGACATCATCCACGCGATAAGTGCGCTTATTGTAGTCAGTCATAACAATCTTTCCTGAAAACACGATATACTTACTTTGTGTTTTGGTCTAACTTTTCGTTATTACTATTGTGACTTGAACTAATGTCACATTTTATTGAATCATCCATTCAACTTACTTGAATGCTCTGTAGTGTGTAGGAAGCAAAATCAATATTTTTACAGAGCTTTCTCAAATAACAGTAATTAAAAATAATAATTTACAGAATACTAACCTACAACATCTTCAAGGAAAATTTTCTTATAGTTGGCTCCTTTAGTTGAAGCATACTCTTTTAACATTCCTAGGACGGTGTCTAAGCGCAGCACCTGTCAAAAGTATTGTAAAAATCATTTACATTAAGTTTATAGTAATGCAAGCATTCATGTGTACTAGTAGTCATTGCCAATACAATACTAATATTCTTTATTGCACACTGGGACAGATACATAATAATACAGAAAAATAAAAAATGACAGGTTCAACAGACGGCCTTATTGCTAAATAGCAATCTCTTCCAGGCGAACTTCGGGTTACAAGAAAAACTATTAAAACTAATTGAGGGCGCAACAGAGTACCTACTGAATACACATTTTGTACATACACAAATGAAAAAATATATATATAAATGAAGAACAAGAAAAGTACATATATTATAATAACATTAATTGAAGTAGGATTATATCAAATATAATAATAACAATACACAATATTCATTAATTAGAGTATAAGCTAATGAGAGTCCATAGACTTAGCGCGTTTGACCGACCGAGGCAGCGAATTCCATAATTTGAAGGAGTTAGAATAAAAGTTAGCAGAGTGGATAGGACAGTATAAAGAAAAAGTAAGAGAAGATCGTAAGGTGCGACTGCGAAAAGTGCTATGATACACGAAACAATCTTTGAGGTAGGGAGGAGAGGTTAAAGGGGTTAAAGAGAAAAGGTTAGAAAGTTTCCCAGACGTCGAAAGAAGGACATGCAAGCACCAAACATCCTCATAGTAACCTCAGTGCCCTGAGGTTTCCAAGTTAAGCTCTTATCAAAAGTAACCCCAAGGTTCCTGGTACCCTTTATAGGGATTTGTATACCATCGAATGCAATGAGCCTGATTGATGTAATAACGAAGCACAACTCTAATTGTACCTAATTACCTTCAAACACAACAAATTACAAAATACAAATTTGTCAATCTGGACAAAACTGTCTTGAATTTTTTTAATGGCGTAATATACAATTTTCAATATAGAATTAGTTATGGAGCCATAACATTATCATTACACTAAAACTTTATGCAAACTGAAAAGTTCCTCAGTGCACAGAACTTCCAGTGACAATTTAGGGTCCTAAACAAAAGAGGTATGTAGTAATAATTAAACAAGCATAGTATTACACGTAATGCTTATGTTAATAGTGATTGAAAAAAATCTGAGGAAACCTGAATGACGGAGATTTTATTCAAGACATGAATGCATGCAACCCGCATTGGTCCTAAATCTTGTCTTTAAAGATGTTGTTAATTAGATTAGATAATTGGTGGTGACTCACCACGGGGTCTACTCTAGATCTCCGTCCGGAACAATTACTGCCAAATAAGCAAAACTTGACCAAATGAAAACACGCATGATGCGAATGAAGCTTCATTCTTGATACTTGTCTGTTAATTTTGTCGAATATTACTTATTTGACAGTAATTGTGTCGGACGGAGATCGAGAGTAGACCCCCAGGATTGTTTAATTAGGATAGGCAGACTAATAAATAGTTGTTGTCGTGAATCGTGTTATAAATATTTCTAATATTCATTCAGGATAGAATGGTTGTACATACCTTGTGGGTGATCTCAGTCACCATGAGGAGTCTGTCCTCGTATTGGTTTATTGTGGTCTTGTACCCTGGCCATATTTGTAGTTTGTACTCAGGTATATCAATCTAAAAATATAAGATTTTTTAAAAACTGACGATTTGCAATGGTTCACTCTGCGGGGCGCTTGATGAGGATTTGGGAAATACTTTTCTAAATTAGTTCTAGTTTGAGTGTTCTGGATAGTGCTCCGGATTAACTTCCATAGCTCTGGTACTCATACTACAGGGAATTCCCTAGTCTGAAACCAGGCAATTAGTGTGGTTGTATGTGTCTAGTTTTTTTTAAACTAATGAAATAAAACTTTTTATTCAAATTAAAATGGCCAATGATCAAATTATTGAAATGTAAGGAAGTTATAATGGAATGTAAGTTAAAAACGAATCTGTATAACTTTCAGTTATAATTTATTAACAAATGAACCTCTTTACTTTTGTCAAGGGGGTAAACACTATCATATTATGTTATAAAAATATATATAAGAGAGGGTGGTTAAATAAAACGTGACTTCAAGGTTAAATAAAAACTTTTTACGGAATTCATTTTTATTTCTTAATTTAGAATTTATTACTAAGCAGCCAACGTTACTTTTTTAAAATTAGCGCGAAAATATAATTATATAAAAAAAATAGAAATAAAAAAATTCGGTGAGGTCAATATATTTTTTGAAGATTGAGAAAACGGAATTTGGAGTATTTCCGTTTCTCATCTGCAACCGAAACATCAAAACTTGTCAAATTATAGGTACTCGGACACTACTATTCTGTCTCTTTGGTCTTTTGTTTTGTAGCGCTTGTTTGGCTTTCGTTTGAGTTTGTTGTCGTGGGTTGTTAACAAAAATGTTTAAATATTGGTGTTTCATTATTTTAATTTACTTGCAAGAAAAATATTGTATGCAAACCACAGAAATCAAAATAAATAGGCAATAGAAGTCGCATGCATACGGTGACACAGTATACCAGTTTTACTATTGTCCAGTACAGAACATAAGTTTAGTTTAATTTTAGTTTATTTATATAACAATATTAATTTGAATAAAATAGTAAATAATTTTAGTCTCATTATAGCACCACCTGTAATTTTTGTTGTCGTCAACACCAGTGACCATTTTTTTTCTCTCTCATCCAAATTGTACAAGTGTAACGAACATTTTATTTCTACATAATAAAAAACATTATTTTAAAATTTCTTAGCCTTTTATTCAACAACTATAGTAGAATTAGTTCATTACATTTTAAATAGAAATAGGCGTTGTTTACACTTCCAATGCCTATTTATTAATATTTGTGTGATACTATCATCACATAATAAGGTCATAAAATCTCGTATTATGCAACAATTGCATAAAATACTATTTCTGAATTCTAGTTTTGAACTATTTCTTTACTTATCTGGTCTTTTTTTAAGCAATGGGTACTTCGCAAAAAACTACCTACACTTTTCTTAAGTATCAGCGTGTAATAGTATTTAAACTAGTTGTTGGACTATATAGATGGCAAGTGCGTTACTGCTCACGCACGTAACAGCTCACTATTTGTCCTATTGTACTCAAAAAATGAGGCGACAACACGAATCAGTGTAAATAATATTTAGTCAACTATACGGCTTCTACTCGATACGAACCAGAAATAATTTAAGTTTATTTACGTCTTAAATCTTTTTACGTTTTCAAATATTTACTCTACCGCCGCAAAAAAAGGCCACTTTAACAACACAAATTCCTGTTATTTGACATATTCTTCTAAAGAACAAAAAGAGGCAAGTTGTTCCATTCTTGGCTTATTTTCTAAGTTTCATGAAAAGAAAACCTGCCCACGTAATATAACTACGCTAAAATAACAATATTTTCCTAACCTCAGCGTTGTAACTGTATTTTATTTTAGTTTATTGAATTCAGTTTCAATTACTATTTTACCACTTGTGCCAATAGACTGCGTAAAGTCGCAAAATAGTAGATTGTACAACATGTGCATAAAATATGCCATTTTACTCGAGACGTTACGCGTTATGCTCATTTCAGTGAATTCGGAACTTTAAAACGCGCCCCTGTAAACTTGGCAATTTCGACATACGATACTTTGCGTAGGAGGGGTCGGTTTGGTCTAGCCCCTTAGACGAATTTCGCCGCATCGATCCACAACGTAACATTTATTTACCTTGGCTAGTGGGTCGAAGAAGTCGCGGCCCATAAGCTGCAGCTGTAGCAAATTGAAACACTTGCGTATTATAATATTAAAAATCTGCAAGTAGTGATAATCGCCGGGGCTTACGTCACCTGTCAGCTGTAAATTAAAGAAAAAAAATACGTTAACATTTTATAACAACTTTAGATAAAGAGGTTTAGTTTATTAATTACTGGCCTGGATCTAAATTTGCAGTTATAGTGTTTGGGTAGCCTGTGTCCAATGTTTGTCTAAACTTTAAACACACTCACACATGCATGTAAATAATTTTAATAAATTATTACTTACTGTGACCAGTAGGCGCATGCGCGCACCATCTGTTTTCCGATCTGAATACAACTCCAAGGGATCAGGGTGGAGTTTCTTCACTGTATATAATACACATCCATCAAATAAGTAACTGCGAAACAACAGTGTTTTTAAAATGCAATTTAATCACAATTTATGGGTAAGCAATGGTAACTAACTATCAAATTATGCTAATTCTTAATTAGATCTTCTAAGTATATCTACAGATGTGAGTAATTTTTTGAACATAGGCCTCCCCCAAAGATTGCCAGACTAGCCGGTCGGAAGCAACGTGCACCTGAACTAATGCGTTCCATCCATTTTATTGAAACAAACCTGTTTTAAATGTAAGTGTGATTTTAAATACTTCGAGCCATCATTTAGAATGCCCTTCGTTAGAGTTAATATGTTTATTTTTACTGTGTTCAGCAGTGGGATTATGTGTAGGCTACTCTTTATTATTATTATATGTTTAAATAAAACGGGTGAGTTTTTGAGCGGAAATACTTAATATACCATTGGCCAGGGAGCAAACAATTCGGCCATGTTTTATTTGTAGACTTTTTCAAATAAGATACTCACCCTCCAAGTGTGTTAGCATGAATACGTAAGAGTCCTTTACGAATGGCGGTGCTGTCTTCTTCGGGCGAGACATCCACGTGATACTGGTAAAGACGCCATTGCGGAGTCGTTTGCACCGTGAAGTAATTTGCGCACAGGTCCAATTGCGTGCCGAAGCTACCTGTTTCGATGTTCATCACAATAACTTAGTAGTCACCGAAATTAGTACGACGCGACATAATTATCTTACTACATCATAGGTACAAAAAATCACGTTTACACATAAAATTTGCTTTTCATCAGCACTTGAGTTAATTTTCGGATGGTCATAAATGATGTCTTCGCTGCGCTCCAAAATCCTGTCACACCCGACAGTCCGAATTAAGCTTAGAATATGATTTTTTAATATTCCACCTGTATGTTTTGGAGTAATCTTCCTTCATGTCAAAAAATAATTTAAAATTACCTTTTTTGGAGGTGGCTGTAGCTGGACGGGTTCGCAGAATAGTCATGTGCTCAGGCAAGACCCTGCCTCCACCGCGGCGTGACCCGCGTCCTACCACAGAGGCGCCAGCCTCGCCAGCGGCACCAGGTTGCGATTGTTGTCCTAATAAATTAAAAATATAGATACTTTTATTTTTTTATACCCGCTTCATATTATATTAACGTCAAGTGACTTTCTGCAACTGTCAAAAAATGCGTAAGAGAAACTAGCAATTCTTTAACCGAATCATATTAATCATACCAATACTCTCAATATCTTCCATACCATAATAATTACACAAATACAATTCTAAAATAAAATGGATAACGAATAAGACGGAAACAATAATTACCAATATTCAAGGCTTGCATTCGCTGCTGAACATCGATATCACCGGGATGATCATGCGTAGATGGAGTAGTACGGTGGGCAGCGCGGCCAGCTGGCGCCGCGGGCGCTGGCATTCCAGCACGAACTGGGGGCGCAACTGATGGAGCGCCCCAAGCGGAGGGTGGCTGCGGACGCGGCCCTGGTGGCCCTTGCTGTTGCTGTTGGGGCGCGCCGGCCTGCTCCCCGGGCCGCCGCGGAGGCGGTTGAGAGCTGTCAACACGGCCTGCGCGTCCACGCGCCCTTCCTCTGCCACGATCTGCCATTGCTCACTGTGTACAAGGTATAATACAATCAGATAAAATGTGATACTGTACCTATATGCTATAATCATTTTTATGAGATGGTTTATAAAAAAGTGTTTTTAAAAATTTTAGCTATCGATAACGGTAATTGTGGCACTGGCAATATATGGAATGCAGCCTCGATGAAGCTATTAAATCCACATTGAGATCTCAAATTCGAGTGATAAACGGACTGATAAACCGACATTTTTAAATTTTATCACAATAGCTAACATGGCGTCACATTTTTATGTCGTGAGCGCCGCGACCAATGACTGCAAAGGATTCACACAGAGCCAAACATGACTGCAAGATTGCAGGTGATTTTAAAATATTTTGACAGTTCTACGCAGCAATTTTATCAACGTAAAAATTCAGCGCAACAAACGAGACGAAAAGAAATAATAAAATCAAACAAATAGACATATTACGTAAATTATTGGAAAAAGGTGGGAACATTTTTAATACTGTATTTTGGTCAATAAACTAAAAAAAAATACACGAGAGTACTTAGAAATACGTAATATAATGTAAAATATTTAAAAACAGAAACTACAAAAACCCGACATTTTTTGTTTTATCGTTTTTGCGGCGATGATTGAACGACAAACAAGCTATATACGCAATTTCATATTGTTGTCCCTGTTCTTCAAAATATATATCAATAGTTCATTACCAAATAAGCAGACTTAGCTTTATCAACTGAAATAACTATAGCGGGGAGGTTTATTAAATTATCACCAGGGATAGGAATAGGTAGTTTTTTTTTACCTAAACTTCGAGGAACATAGACAGAAAATGGAGACTGTCTTACGACGATATTTTTTAGGTCCTGGACCTTTTCGGTATTTGGGAAATCACATAAGAACATTAAAAATTGACGTAATTGGGGACAGGCAGGTACACTATATTTATCTTAACATTGCGACGCACAGCGGGTCGTAAATATCGCAATAATAGTATTTATGAGCAATTTTTGCACATTTTCTGACACGTATAAGTAGTGAATAGGCAGGTTTGGGCGCGCGTATAGTGTACAAATCTATAGAAGATAGGTTTAATAATACGTCTGTAGTGATTCCAAGACTGGATCGACTTTGTAACTATGGGGCACTAAAAGTATGGTCCCATACAAAAAATACACATTTAATTTCTTTCCTACTAAACTATTACATTTATGGCAAAATGTGATATGACAATATTTAATTAATAAGGACAATAGGATCTCTGGATTGGCATTTTTTCTAGAGAGGTATCGTGAAAAAAATCCAATGTTCGCAATATCGCTGATCCGACCCACTGTGTCGCAAAGTTAAGATAAATACAATGTCTGTCCCCAATTACGTCAATTTTTAATGTACATACTTAAGTATTTTCCGAATCCCGAACAGGGCCCTACCACAACCTCTTAAAACAATATTACTTTTACCTTACATTGACATTTCGTACCATAACGCGCTTAAAGAGGGCCCTACCACAACCTCTTAAAACAATATTACTTTTACCTTACATTGACATTTCGTACCATAACGCGCTTAAAGTAAGCTTATTGTAATGTTAAAACTATGATGTTTTACTGGCAGCTTTGTGACTATTCATTCACTCAGTTCGTACTATGACGCGAGTTACCTTTCAAAAGCTAGAAACATGATTTATAGAATTTTGTTTCTCCGAAAACCTTTAGACTTTTATTGAATAGATTTTGTTTCATTTGTCCGAAAACATGTTACGGTTTTTTTCATTACACCATTTAATGTTTCACTATTTCGACCTCATCGTCACTTTCCACCAGGTGAGATGGAGGTCAAATGCGCACTCATTTTATATATATATATATATATATATATAAAAAAGAAACATATATAATACTCATCAAGAATTCTTACAAAGCAATCATCCCCACATTTCACTTGATAAGAAATGGTATTGTTAGAAACATTCCGATAGAGTGAACTATAGAACTGGTCAAGTCCATCGATTGCACTAATGGCTCCCAAGCCATTAAGGCCTGACGTCTAAACAGGAAAGAATACATTGATAACAAACCACATTGGATCCCCCCCCAAACAGTAATGGTCTCTTTCCTTGGCAAAGAGCTCCCTGAAAGAGTCTTGTGTTAACATACATCCCTTCCGGTAGAGATCTATACTTTACCAACCATACAGTGCAACAACTGCTGTCGCTTTGGTCATGTGAAAGCCCAATGCCGTTCAAAGCCCAGGTGTTTTAGATGTAGTCAACCACATGCTGGAGATTCTTGTGGTACCTCCCAAACAAACATGCTTATATTGTTGTGGCCCCTATATGGCCACGGATCCCTCTTGCCCTGAACAAGCCAGACAGAAATCTATTAAAGTTGTTATGTCAACAGAAAACATCCCATACTCAGAGGCTTCTCTTAGATTCCGGACTGTACTTAAATCTTTTGCTGACAGCGCTCGCCCTACGACAGCTCAACCTCCTGCAGCAACCCTAAGTTCTCCTACAACCTCTCAACCTCATTATTTCCCACCTCTTTCTCCAAGCTCCTTCCAAAGAAAAACTGTTTATTTTGAGCGCCGACCTTGGGTTTCCCCAAAATCTGGTTTCGATAAAGTAAGCCACAATAACCTTATTATGACTCCGCAGTCCACACAACATGGCTGTGCTATTAATTCAGAATTATCAAACAATACCTCCAGAAACGAAAATTTTATTGAATCTTATTACTTATCAACACACATATCACTATTATTTCTAAATTTGATGATTCCCTACCGAACAATGTCATTCAATCACTGAATAAATTAAACTCTTTAATCCATATTAATAATGAACCCCAATCCTACAATGGAACTGTAAGTCAATATGTCATAAAAACATGAACTAATTGATTTAATAAATAACTATAAGCCCATCATCCTGGCTATCTCGGAAACATGGCTAAACCCATCTTCGCCTTTTAGGATTCCTGGTTTCTCATGTCTCAGGGTTGATAACAACAATGGATATGATAAAATAAATAAATAATAAATAACGCACACACTCAACATAGCCCCGCACTAGGGAAACCCTGTGTCGCGGGTGCCATGGACACACACATAGACAACCATGGCTGTGCTCTAATTATTAAAAGATCTATTGTTTATTCTTTATTACACCTTCCTTCTCACTCACCGAATTTTAAGGCCCATTTAGATGGAGAGAGTTTATCGCACGTTTCGTGACGAAAAATCGTACGCGATTATCGTAAGCAATAATCGCCATAAGATTATCGTATCGTAATGTTTACATTCAGGCAAGAACAAAAATCTCGTCTACGATTATGTCATACGAGATTCGCAAGCAACTTAATCGCCTCCTCGACTGTTTGTTTACACAGAGAAATATGTAGTAAGGAGATTCTTGCTTACGAGTTTTCGACTTGTCTAAACACGATTTCGTATGACATTTTTTCAAGTTCATACGATTATCGTACAAATCGGTTCGAACCGTTTTGAGTGCGAGAATTGCCAGTGTCAGTCAGTGATTACTGCGGTATTGACTATGGACATATCAAAATGACGCAAAGATCATTCAAATTTGGAACTGCTGATAATATTAAGTTTATTGCACTGTATAGAAATATGCATTTTTTATTTCATTTTTTCAAATTTTATAACTTTTCTTAATCCAAATTTTTTTTCCTTCTCGTTTCATTAATTCTTGTCTTAGAGAAGCAGTGATAATCAAAACACCCTCGCGCACTGCACCCGTGTAGAAACGGCTGGCACAGAAACTCGAAATACGATTTTTGCTTTCGAGTTCTGTTTCCACTGAGACGTGGACGGTCGATAATCGCAATTGTTTAGACGAGGAAACTTTTTTCTATTCTTTTGATAATCGTATCTTCGAGACGATAAACTCTCGCCATCTAAATGGGCCTTTAATGTCGTAGCAGCTAGAGCTTTAAACATAACATATGTTTCAGTATACATTCCCCATCCTGATCAATCTATCTTCACTGAACTAGATTCCATCCTTGCTTCTCTCCCATTGTTCATCTCCTGCCACCTTTCTTAATGACATGCTTGATAATAATAATCTCTGTGTTATAAACGATCGTTCCCCTACGAGAAAATCTTCTCCCGCCCAAAATCCCAGTTGTTTTGATCCCTAATTTCTTCTGAATTAATTTCCAAATTCTCTTGGAGAGTACTTTTTAATTCTTATGGCAGTGACCAGCTTCCTATAATAATAACTTAAATATATAAATATAATATAAATATAAACATAAAATATTATTTAATAACACCTGGCATACTCGGAAGGACGATTGCCTAGTGCTCGTACGTGCGGTGGAAGACCTCAAGGAGACGACGACGACGTAATTTTAGAAGAAATTCGAAATGATCCCAGCACTTCAGTACGTGCGATTGAAAGAGCCACTGGAATACCAAAAAGTATTGCTCATCGAATTTTAAAGCAACACGAATATCACCCGTATCATGTGCAACGTGTACAAAGTTTATTACCTCGTGACTGCTCTCTCAGAATGGCTTTTTGTAGAACAATGTTGGCGAGAAATCGTGAAGATCCACAATTTATAAACAAAATTGTATGGACTGACGAAACAACATTTAAAAAAGATGGTTATTTAAACTTGCACAATGTACATGGCTGGCACACGGAAAACCCGCATTTAATGCGTGAAGACCGGTCCCAATACCAATTCAAAGTCAACATGTGGACCGGAATTTTAAATGGACAAATAATTGGACCGTTTGAGTTGCCTGAAACATTAAATGGCGACAACTACCTACTTAGATTTTCTTCAAAACGATTTCCAAACGTTACTAGATGATGTACCACTCAACATCTATAGAGAAATGTGGTTTCAACAAGACGGTTGCCCAGCGCATTATGCTCGTTCTGTACGTGATTATTTAAACTCGGAATATTCCGGAAGGTGGTTTGGACGCCTTGGTTCAATTTTGTGGCCTCCTCGATCTCCGGACCTAAACCCCCTTGATTTTTTTTACTGGGGCTGCATAAAGGAAAAAGTATATGCAAAACCCATAGAAAATCTAGCCCAATTACGCCACAAAATTGTTGAAGCAGCAGAAGAAATTAGTTTGAGAAGACTCGCACGATTGATAAAAAGATCTTTTGTGAGGCGATGCAGAGCCTGTATTCGTGCCGAATGCAAACAATTTGAGCATTTACTTTAACATTAAAGTATTACAATAGTTCCTTTCGTTTCATTTTGATTAAAATTTATTATAATACAACATTCGACTAATTATTAAGTTGACACACTCACATGTGTTAGGGTAGATTATATTGTTTAATGCGTTGTCACTATCCATCTCACTCTATCACTAAAGACCATCTCACTTTCACGATGTTAAAGCCAATCTTTGAGCACACAAAAGTATTATTTATCATGGCATGAGTTTTTTTTGAAACGAGCTCCTTTTGCAAAAAATAAGTTATAATATTTTTTATGGAATGAAGAGTGGCAAGTATTGTACCATTTTGAAATCTTGATTATATGGGCCATCTTTTAAAATAACTTGCCCAGGGTAGTGTAGTACATTTTTTTTTTAAATGAAGTGTCAAAGCTAGCTGACCTATTTTTTCAAGCTACGACTCAATGAAACTAATTTTTTTTTTTTACTAAACTCATAACGTTTATTGTTTGATTTGTGACTGCAATAAATAGCATGGTTATTTATGATGACGTAAAAAAAAAATCACTCCAAAATTTGAAAATTTGTGATGACTGTACCTAAACATGTGGTCTAGGGTATCAATTTTCAACATTTTCAAAAAAATGCCTATTATCACTTAACTGAGTGACATGGATCTTTTTTATTTTTTTTACCAGAACTGATATAACCTGGCCTCTCGCCCAGTGACCGCTTGACGTTGAGTTTTGGGACACCCTGTATTTGAACACGTGGCATTATGCAATTTAATAAGCACAGAGTACTAAAAAAACCGACGTCAAAAGTTCCTGGAATTACATTTATTTGCCAAGTTTCATTCATCATCCCCTAGTTTGCCACCTTTACAGATGGAATATTTTATTCGAATTTAAATGGGATCACTACTGAGGTTCCCACCTTCCAACAAAAAAGAACCATCAAAATCTGTTCCGGAGCGTAAATTCAAGTATTACCAGTTAGTAGTACCATTTGTCACTAGAAATTTTATTGACACTTGAACGAATCCATAATATTTACAAATTTTTATGAATACGAAACTAAAGTAATGCTTGTTTATAGTGCAACTTAACGAGTGGCCCTTATTTTGTTTGGAGTGGTTTATATTCTTTAAAAACGTTTTTACCACACTATAGAAATCAGTTTAATTCCTATTATTGGCTTATATAATTTTATATATACATATATAGACATTTATTTTTAATTTATATATAGATTTACTTTTTTGACTCTCAATTCGCGACGCCGACATAAATTTTCGGTAAAGTGTAAATTAAGTTATGTTGGTAGAATAGTTATTACGTCAGCAAGTTGTCAGGAGGATTTTTCGAAACTTTCAATATTTCATTCGGCTGTTTCCCTATTTTTATTTGCACAAACTTTTTCGATAGCTTAGTAATGAACGCAAATAAATGAATTTTAATTTACTCTTCGGAGCTTTTATTATTACCCAAAACAGTCTAGATTTCATCGAATGTAGAAACGAACAAAGTTTATAAGGCGAAATAGTGCGTGGTTGAATGGCATTTTCAACGTAAATTTTGATGACTATTTGAGAATCTGAATCTTCTACATCGACAGAGAAGCGAGGATAACCTTCTAAAATCTATGGAAACAGATAAAAAAAACAGGAAAAAAAGTTAGGAGTTACCTCAAAATTTTATGGCGATAATAATGTATTAACCGCGAACATAGAGGTTTGTAATATGTATGACAATATGTAACTTTGGGATTGTGGAGAGTGGCACAGAAACTTGGAGGTCTATACTCAGCGGTGGGTGAAGTCAGGCTGTATATGATGATGATGTATGATGATGTTTGGCTTGTCGTCTCACCTACATTTTACAAACAAAGTAAGCAATATGAAACCTCCAAATATTTAAAAAACTGTTGACATAATGATGGTCCCACTTAATAAACATGTAAAAGCTTGTACAACTTTTCGATAGTTCAGGTCAAAATTCACCTCTATTTTTTTTTAGATTTTTTTTCCAATTAATTTTATAAATATTCAGTACTCCAATGTTTATTGTATGAAAGATAAAATCAACAAACTCACATCAATATTGCGAGTATGTATTTTGAATACTATCTACTCTTGCATGTCTATAACGAACTAACTTTGAAATATTGTACATGGGCATCTTTAATATTGTACTGTATATTTGCACTTTTAAAATTTATGACCAATTACTATAATAACCAAGTAACTATATAATATTTGCATTTTAAAATCCTAATATCCATAGTAAAAACAGTAATATAATGTTACATTTTACAATAAATATATAACATTTCCCATGTATATCAGTGTAAACACTACATGCAAACAGCTGCCAATATAATTTTTACAAGAATAAAAATTCAAAAGGTTTTTTTCTAACTATCAATACTATCATATTTTAATTTAAGATATAATTTTTTATTTATCTTTCATACATCGTATTTAAGTATATATCCAATCACCAACAACTAATATTATTTTTTAAATTTTTAATCACTTCTGTAATGTTGCAGTTTTTCCATTACACGTTTATTCAGTGGGGCTGTTGATAAATCCATTGACCAAACAGCGAAAAAGATATTTAGGTGCAATTTTCTCAAAATTATAATCATAATTGTTGCCACATTATTGCTGATCAGATGAATTGGATATTGTGGTATATGTCACAAAGTCTTTTTATACTAAATTCATACCATCAGGTTCAGAAATCCAATGGTGATACAAAACCACAACCAGAAAAAAAAGGGACCATAAATTAACATAGTCTGGAATACATAACTGTATATTCAAACAATAAAGCTGCATTGTTATATAGTTAAGAGTTACACGACTGCACAATAACAAAACCTAGTGAGTGCTTTACAATTAAATTTTACAGAAGAGACAAAAACACTAATCGAGCTCATCCTTAAACTTGAATTTAAAAAAAAGTAATAGTATTAAGAAGGGTACCAATCAACAAATACATTGATGTCACAAAAATTATCACAACTTGTATATTGCATATTTTATACCCTTACTTTCTTTAAATGTTTATGTACACACGCCAGCACATTAAGCTACACATTGACATATCTAGTTTCGTTGCACTGGAGGCGATTTTCAAACAAAAATGTGTAGTCTGATGTGCCGTTGTCCATACATAAGTAACATTACTGTAGCATCCAGAATCAAAATACAATATAAGCATTTGCTAGGTATGTGGTTTAGTTACTGCATCAGAAAATTTTAAATAAAATTTGATTTAGTTTGGCTAATTAAATTACTAAAAATGACTAATATTTTTAGTACCCATAAAGTTCCACAATCCACTAATTGCCAAATCAAATGCCTAGTAAGGCGCTTTAATTACTTTAAAACCTAGAGTGTCAAATACTAGCTCTTTTAAATTGGTTAGTGACTTAAGATTTTTGGCTGGCACAAACTACACTAAGTGTGCCTTGCTAGGTTTTTAAAGATTCAAAATCAAAGAATCAAAAGGAAATTATTATGATGTCAGCCTAGACTGCAACGCATACCATGGCTATTAAATCCGAGATAGGGTTGTAGTCCCAAAGCAAGAAACTTATAATGCCTGCACACAGTACAAGGAATATAGCTTGAAGCCCATTGGCCATGATACATGAAACGCTGGTGACAGAGTGTCTTACTGGTTATAGTTCAAATTGCAGGTAATATGTAGGTAAAAATTATGTAGCTACCTACTAATACTGTAAGTTCACAACTGTCGCCAGCTGCCAGCATAGAACTTGTGTTGCGTTTAAGTAATAGTACAACATATTTGTCAGAATTATACGGATATTATGACACAAGTAAAGCATACAAATTATGTGGACAAAGCAAATTTTGCTTTTGCACCATGGCGGCCATAAGCAGGAGAAAATTTTTCTGTGCGTTGATTTCAGAGAACTGATTAGTAGCAATAACTGTATGCAGGCTGTTTCATGCTAAAATCACATTCGCTTTATGTCGAGACCTGTATACAATTTTTTTTATCGGTAGGTACATACATTAACGTAAGCATTTATTAATAATAATCCCATGGAAATTAGGTTAATATTAAAATACGTTCGCTATGTGCAATATGTTAACAGAAAAGCACTTACCCAGAAGATTTCACTGAAGGGGAATGTTTTTTTTATCTGATGTATTACAAGCGTCGTCTGCCGTCTGTTATCCTTGTACGCAAACCCCACATGCAGCAACAAACTAAAACATGGCGTGCGTTCATGTAACAGCACTGACGGATAAATGAACGAATGAAATCACAAATGAAGTAAAAAATGAGTGGAATGGTACGAGCTACCACCATAAAAGTGTTGAGAGATGTTTCCTTTTCAAAGCTTTGCTTTTCTAATTTATTTACTTTCACATATATTAATTTCAAAGAATGTTACATATATACAGTTTAAAATTAAAAAAATATTTTTATGAATGCTAGTAATTATCACAAGTATGAATTGCGTTTCCGTTTTTATCACAAGTATGAAATGCGTTTCTTTTGCGATTTTTGACAAATTGCAACAATTGTATTTTAGATTATTAGTATATTATATGCCCGCGACTCGCAGATTCGTTAGGCCATATACATGCATATCCCATATCCCTATTGCCCACCAAAGTTTAGCATTTTGAATTTTAAAGCATTCTTTATGACGCAGACTTTTCTTTAAATTTTAGCTGAGTTAAGTTATATGATAAACGTTTTGAGGTAAGCTGCAACAAAATTTTCCAGCCGTTATTGTTATTATGGTAGTACGGAGTAAAAATACAGATGGCGCTTAGATAAATTATATTATATTATATTAGATAAACTACCGGGAAAAACGTTATCTTCGCACCACTAACAAATTTGAAATGAGAAAGAAGTTATTTGTTATCATTGACCCATATGCAAAGTTCAATGAAATTGTTGTTATGATATTTTTAGGATCGGGAAGGGGCCTGAACAATAACTATTTTGTTCTATTGGCATATTTCGTATGTTATTGATGTTGTGTTTGAAGCCGTCAATACATTGAATTTTAGAATACTCGTAAAATCCATATAGTTTCTTGCAACCATCACATAAATACAGTTATAATAATTTATGTATAAAATAAAAATATTAATACCTTCTTTATTTTGATTTGTATGAACAAAACAAAATTAATCCTAATAATTTGTTGATAAACTTCTTTGGTATTCTGTTCCTATTGCGCTAATTGTCAACTTCTAACTTGTGACGAGGATACATTGGTTACCGGCGAGACAGGCTTAGCCTAGTGCAGGTTGTGTTTCTAGAGTTGTATTTAATTTCTTATTTATTATGTATCTACCTGCACAATTCTGTTGTCAAATAAATAAATTTTAATTTTTTAAACTTAAATAAGTACTCATCAAGCCGGCAGAGAATAGCAAATTGAGCTTAAATTCTAGTTTGTATAATAACTTGTACCTAATATTCATTCCGCCATAGAAATGTACAGTCAACAGCACATCTACACATTGACGTGTCTTGTTCCGTTGCACTGGAGACGATTTTCGAACAAAAAGTGTAGTCTGATGTGCTTTTGACTGTACGATTGTATTAGTTAAATACCTATATTCGAGATCGTATTGTTAGAGATCACTATCCTGCATGAATTGTGAGAGAGTATGATTTTTTTACAAGAAATGTCTTTAATTTGGTAGCGAATGAATAGTTTTTGTTATATTTTTTATAATTAGGTTTTTTGTAATAAATTTTAATGTATGAACTGCTGAGGAATTAGTTATTATTGATCTTACCTATCAGTTGATTACAACTGAATGGAAAGTTTTGAGAGAACACTATATAAAATACAAAAAACTTATTAATTTGTATTTTTTTTATATAGTGCAAGTAGTGCAACCCGAAACTTAGCAAAAGTTGATAAATCGGCGACTAAGACTCATGAGATAATTTTTTGGTTACACTTAGGCAACGTTAAGTTATTTAAATCGCCATTTTTGCATACTCGAAATCTATTTGCAGCAGTAGAGTTCCTTAAATCTATTTCTGCCGTCAAGCAAATAATGTGAGCATTGCTGCGTACTGCGTTTAGGATTTGAAGGGTGCTGGTGAAATTACAGGCACATGGGACATTTCAACTTATATCTTTGGGTGACGCGCATATGAGGACGCAGTGGCAGTGCCCCTCAGATTTAAAGTTCTGAGCGACACTGCAACTTTTATGGACAAGCGTGTCGGAAAGTTTATTTCATAAACCTTAGCAGCACAGTGGTATCGCGCTAGTTCAATCAAAAGAAATACTGATAATGGTTTTCAGATACTATTATAATAGGGGTTAAAGTATGAAATTGCCGATTTGTACTGAAAATCTAAATTGTTTATTTTTTAAATTTTTAACAAATTTATTTAATCAAAATAGTTGCCATTATTATCTATACATTGCTGCCACTTAATGGGAAGGTTATTAATGCCTTTGCGATAGAACTCCGACGATCTAGACTGCACAAACTGTGTGAAAGCATTTTGTACTGCCTCCTGGGAAGAAAACTTCTTGTCACGTAGATAATTGTCCAAATCACGAAAAAAATGGTAGTCCGTTGGAGCAAGGTCTGGTGAATACGGAGGATGACGAATGGTTTCTAACTGCAGTTCCTGAAGGGTCAAAATGGTTTCTCGTGCTGTGTGAGGTCTCGCGTTGTCGTGGAGCAATAATGGTGAAGATCGATTCATGAGTCGGGGCTGTTTTACTGCTAGTTTTGTCAACATGGTTCGGAGTTCGGCACAATAGACATCTGCCGTTATTGCTTGACCAGATCGGAGAAAACTATAGTGAATAACACCATGCTGAGACCACCAAACAGTTACCATTACCTTTTTATGGGTAAGTTTTATTTTAGGACACTGTTGTGGCATTTGACCTGGGGTCAGCCATTGCATTTTTCTTTTCCGGTTATCATAAAGAATCCACATTTCATCACATGTTACAATTCGATCCAATATTCCTTCATTTCTGTACCGGTTCAACAAGGCAACACAAGTTTCAACACGCGTTTCTTTCTGCAGATCAGTCAAATCATGAGGCACCCATTTTTCGTATTTTTTTATTTTATTGATTTGACGCAAGTGAGTCAATATTGTGGGTAAGGTAACGTTAAACCATGCCGCTAATTCCTGGGTAGTTTGACTAGGATCGGCTTCCACTATCTCTCTTAATTCATCGTTATTCACCTGAGTGGGCGGTCTTCCTCGTGGCTCGTTCTTTAAGTCGAAATTTCCATCACGAAAGCGTTTAAACCAAAATCGCACTGTGCGTTCATTAGTAGACCCCTCTCCAAACGCAGCATTGATATTGCGGGCTGTTTCTGCCGCGTTAGTTCCGCGTCGGAACTCGTATTCAAAAATCACTCGAATTTTCGCAGTATCCATCTTTCTTGTCTAAATTGAATAACAAAAACAATTGAAAGTCGATATTCAAATGTTTCAAATTTGAAAAAAAAAAAAATCACAGAAACCATTTGAAAAAAGTTTCATTCGAAAACCTCAAACCATGAAGATTCTATGAAAATTCAAAGAACCTATTGCAATAAAACGGCAATTTCATACTTTAACCCCTAATATATGGTGTTGTGACTTTCTTTTCATACTCAAGCGACAATTTATACAGTGTCAACAGCACGTCAAGCTTGATATTTAAATTCAACTCTAGGACGCTTCATGGACTCTTGGCTGTACTTACTATACTTGGTTAGCTGTAGGTATACACACGTTCGTCTGCCCCGTTAGCATGTGGCCGGGGCGTTCATCCCGCGCGTAGCTAGCGCGTATTAGTAGCGGTCTAGACGAGAGCCTAAGGCGTAGGCGATGAGACGCGCGAGGCTCGTGATATGCCCTTAAGTCGGAAGCTATGTTCGGACATTGTCGCAGGACACTGCGACCGGCATCTCCGGCACTAGCCCGGAGAGCTAGTAGAGGATGAGCTAGATATCCTCCGGTACCTCCAGCCGCCTAGGTTATTGGGAACTGGAGAGACGCCACTGGAGAGGCGTCGGGAAGTAAACGTGTCTTACAGCTCCGCCACCAAAGAGGAGATTTGGTAGTAGACTTTAGAGTCAGCGGCTTAGCGGTGGCAACCATTAGTTGCGAAACGGGAAGTGAGCATGCCTACAGCTCCGGTACTTATTTTGACAATCTAGGACAATCTAGACTAGGGTACTGTGCGTACACCCTGGCCAGCTCACCCAAGGAACTAGCCTTTTGAGAACCGGATGAAGTCCGTGCAAACGGGCTGATCTGGGGTCAGGACCAGACTGAGTAGGTGCGAGCTTGCTTGCTCAGGTTATAGTGCTCTTCCCGTATAACCAACAGGTTAATAGGGAGGAGGATTACTATAAACAAAACTTATGTTGAAAAGATATGGAAGTTGTGCTAACTATACCACACATTTATGTTCATTATAATTATATAATTATTTATTTTCATTACTCCAGCTCTTCAATTGCAGATATTTTACCACATTTTGTTTGTAGAGAACGATTATAGGGAACGCCAAATTTTCAAGTATTCCCGTATCACCCCTATTCAAATTATATGTAGATTATATGTTTTTCCTTAGCTTGTGTACCGATATGGTTTTGGAGAGTTAATTGCGAATCGACATACAAGCTATGGAATACTTTGCTTTACGGCTTATTATCTTAAAGCGTGGTATATTTGTATGATTATAATTAAATCTAAGAAGAGATTCAGCGTTGTGACCAACTAACAATGTAGGTACTGACCTAATGGACCCTTATTTTTAAAGGTGAAAGATATACAGCAGTGTCGTGAATAGAATGAAAAATAAAGCTCTAATGTCGTTTTGATGTTATCGAAAGTGCGGTAAAAGCGTCCGGTGTAGTTTTCTATAGAAATTAATGGTAGTATGGCCGCGTGACGAATCGCCACCGACGACATGTGATTTCTCGGAAAGTAGGGTACTCCTTGTTAGACTTGATGTTTTAGCAAAAAGTTATTTTATCTACACACATATCATAAACTCTCTATAATGTGTTCAAAAACCGCAAATTACGATTAGCCTTCACCTTTGTAAATTGTTTTGTTAGAACAAATTTCTTATCTGTGAAAATGTTATTATTGCTTCTTGTTATCATCGAATTCGCTGTTATTATTACATTCAAATTTCGAACATCACTGAAAAACAAAATAATGTGATTGGATCTCAATTCTTATATCTGTCAAGATGAAGTTTTATTCGAAATGAAATGTCAATAGCAAACTATTGACAATTTCACACGTTACTTGATATCGAACGATATGATAGTTCGGGCCGATTCTAGTTTGCCTATGAATTAATAATAAAAACTATGCATTCGCTCTGGATCTTTTGGAGGGAAAAGTGTCGTTTTTATTTTGGCTCTCAATTATTTTGTGAAATCTAGTTTAAAGTGGAATAGGATAGTGCTATTGTGCCTTAATCGAAGATTAAGACGCGAAATTATACGAATCTCGAACTAAAATACCCGTATCGGCCCGTTTTAAGGAATCCCGAGCCAATCCAAACACGCGCCTCAAATTGCCTATCCTCTTTGTGGCGGCCATATTTACAGAAACATAATTAAACTTCATGTTTAGGCTGATGGCTTTGCCAAAGCCTTAATAAATTAAAATAATAATAAAAACTACGGTTGTGTGACATGCGTGAGAAAAGTTTTTATTTGCCGCCACTTCGCCAGTCGTAACATGCGGTTCCTGAACACATCACAGAGAGCTTATGATATGTGTGTAGATAAAGCTGTATATGTAACTGTATATAATTAAAACTCGCCTGTCGGCTCGTTCCATAAACCCTCACTCTTATTTTAATGCGTTTCATTACGTAACAGTCACATAAACTCCTATAAACTTGTTATCTATTGAGCACGAATCTCCTTGAAGATTAATATAAACTACTATACTATTTAGTAGTAGAGTTCCTTGGGAAAGAATCCGTCCAGGGAACAATTGCCACCTTACCTATTTCTGCAGCATTAATGTGAGCATGATGCTAATGAAATTACAAGCACATAGGAGTTGACAATTTATGTCTCTGGGTGACGGGCGTAGTGGCAGTGTCCTTCAGATCTTTGTGATTTAAAGCTCTGAGTGCACGAGTGGCACTGCAACTAAGTATGTTTTATAATCTAAGCTGCAACTGTTATGGGCAGGCGTGTCGTTTACCACCAGGTGCACAACTTGTTCGCCTCGTTTCTTGGTATTATAAAAATTTCAATTCCGATGTGTAACAATCGCGAAAATATAAAAATGGGTTTAATTTTTTTTTCCAAACTTATAAATACTTGGTCCTCTGTTTGCCTATCTTTATCTATCTTTATAAGTATAACCAGAGATCCAAGTGGACATGTAGTGTTGTTTGCGAACGCAGAACCGAGGGGAGCCGATATTACTAACGGTTACACAGTTTTACGGAAAATTTTGGTTCATTTGTTATATGTGGATTAAGTATCCCAACATCAGTTACAAATTCTAAAAGTATACTTACATACTTAGGTACGTAGGTAATGAGTAACGTACCGACTATTTATTTATTAGGTTGTCGATCACAGAAACACTCGTTTATATAATACACAGTTGTCGTCGTCAAAAACTATATTTAATTTTTTTAATACATTTCATTCACTCATTCATTTATTCACAAAGCATTATTTATTTGAAGAAAAGAAATTTTTCCTTATAAAAAAAATATTATACATTACATTTTGCCTAGACGGCATCCCTTTCCCTAGACGGCAGTAAAACTATCTTTAAAATAATGTCCTAATTCATCGAGTATATACGATGTCCTAATATCACCATTCTTTAAATACAAAAATTACACTAACACATTGACCTACCAATAAACTAACATCATCGTTGTCGTATTTAAGTATTACAACTTTATATTATTGTTTTGTATTCCCTAACCCTCTTTATCGTCCTATTTGTTAACGGAACTGAATTTAAAATAAGGATTTATATCCATTTGACACTGCTTTAAAATGGCGAGCTTTTATTCTGCAGTTTTTATTAGCTCTCGTTTTCTTTTTGTAACGAGAGCCGGAGCTCCCACTTTACTGGAAATTTATTTAAATTCTTAAAAGAATATTCCCTTTTTCTTTGATGGCTTCCTCCTTTTTTTTCGTTCGGGAAGTCTTAAGTGAGTTGGTTAGAGTTACTTTACTATTGTTTGTTAGTTAATATTAACTCGGGCATGCCAATGCTGATCTCCATTTTCAATTTAGGGCTAACAATAAGGTGGAGTGAATCAGTGCGTAATATTAATTAGAATGTATTGAGTCGGTTGGTGCTTCCCCTTAATTAAGTGCTAGTAGAGTTTAGTTGTACCCTTCCCTTGGGACGACGGAGACGGCTTGGGTACGGTGGGTTACACAGGGACACATAAAACATTCACGCCCCACACCCAGTTAATAGCCGCAGTTTAAACGAGGCGATGTACCCGCTTTAGCGTTAATGTTACACCTCATTGTAAATTCAAGTCGAAAATAGCACAAAGTAGTTCAAAACATACCGTCATACCATTTCTCAATTGCACGACTTGATCGACTCTATATATGATTTTCAATTTGCCTCAATTTTTTGTATTTATTTTCCTTTGGTACAACTTCATTGTCAGGAATTGAAAAGTCACATTAGCAAATCAAATTCTAAAACAAATTTGTATTATCACCATTAGTTGTACAATCTATCTTTGTTTTTGTTTAATTATATTATTTTTTATTATTACTTACATATATTTAACTGAGCATTGCTCGTCTTTGACCCTTGTTCATTTTTAAATACCAAGGAACTAATAGATTTTGTAATCAGTGAAATGTTTTGTTTCAAAAGGTTCTTCTTCAATAAAAAGTAAAAAAGCTCAATTACTGTTTATTAATGAGTTGTACCATAAATATGTAAAATAATTGTTGTTTTGTTTAGTTAAAAAAAAATTATAATATCTAGTGACGGGACGAATAAGTCGTGCGCCTGAAGGTAAGATACACCGATACCCGTCTATAACAGTTGCAGTGCCACTAAGAGCTTTAAATAGCAATGATTTAAGGGCACTGTCACCCTGAGACATAAGTTGACAAGTCCCATGTGCTTGTAGTTTCATCAGCACGCTAACCTTCAAAAGTGGAACACAGTAATGCTGACATTACGGCTTGGCAGCAGAAATAGATAAAGTGGCAGTACTACTCTGGACGAACTCTTTCACAAGGAGCTCTACTGCTACTTAAATAATTTGTAGGACGCTGCTACTCCAATTATTACTACCTCATTATACGTATGAAAATAATAATTTAAACTAATTTCAGAACTATCGTCCATCTTCAAAAAAAATATTCAAAAAAATCTTAAATTTTATATAAAATTTGGACCCTCCCTACTTTTTCGCGCTTGTTCTACATGCAAATTTTCATACTGCTAATGCCCTTATAATCTGGCTGCGTCGACATCATTGCAAACAATGTGTCTGCGAATTAATCAAAGTTTGAAATATTTTAAATATTGATTTAACTCCAGTAAGTAGCGGGAGGGGGTCGGTTGGTAAACATTGGTTCAAGGCAAACAGCAATATCGTTGCGCCTCCAGGCTATTCGATTCATTGCGAAATCCGTGGGAGGAGTACAAGCACAATTTATTGGACGCAGAACCTTATTTTTACTAACGTGTTGCTTAACAAACCTGTCGTGGCCTCATTCATGTCAATCATATAACGTAATAAATAAAGTTTTTTTTATCTAAAATGAATTACCGCAGCTTGATTTTGATTGCCTCTCCCGATTAGAAACTGCGTCTTTTCCGAGTCGAGGCGCATAATTGCGATTCACAATTGGCCGATCGGAATTCTTTTCACATTTCAAATCGGAACAATACTTGATTTAACTCACAAATTAGAAAGACATAGTTGAAATCAGGTTCATCTGCTCGCTCGGAAACACATCTGATTTCGAGACTACGCGACCGGTTCGACTCCGATTTCCTCCGACTCCGCTGATTCGTTCCGTGGTTTTGTTGGCATAGCGTCTGGCACGGTTTGCTAGAAGACGTCGGTCCACATTCAACTGGGTTGAAAGAATTTTTTCTAGGGTTTCGATCTTTGTATTAATAACTATAACAAACTAGTGGAGTAATTTCACAAAATATAATTGAATATAATGATGGTGAAACATCCTGACATTCATAAAACACTTAATTACAGTGAATAGCGACATCTCTAGCCGGGGCTGGTAGCTATAAAGGTGCCTAACTTCGTGACGAAATACTTTCATGAATTACAGAAGTTGTTTTTCTTGGAGTCTAGTACGCACTTACCAACAAATTTTTCAATATTGCAATAAAATATGAGATATGATTTCGGCCGCCTGTGTGATTGCCACTGTGACTAAAATTTAATTCGGCACAAAAATGTCTAACTATAACTATACCTAGTCATAACAACTGTAGTTACAGAAGAAACGCAAACCCTTTACACAAATTTTTTTTTTAAACTAAAATATACCTATAGGTGACACTATTATACAATGACCAGAGAGTTTTACATTTTGAACCGTCTAATAAGTAACAGAGAGCTTAATTTTGAAGACGTGTCATTGTCCATTAATCTATATTTTTCCTTGACGTTAGAAACAATACTCAGTCCCCTACAAAGTTGTTTGGTCCATTTCTAATCGTACCCTTCGGTATGATAATGATGGATACGATCCACGATTACTGATATACTCAGCTTAGCCGGCTTTATTGAAATTTCTGTTTAACTTGGTCGAAACTTCTTTTTTTTTAAACGAGAATACACCAGTATGAATTCTCGTTTACAGTTACTCAAAGTCAAAGTCAAAGAATCATTTATTCCATAGGTAATACAAATTTACACTTGAAAACGTCACATTTAAGCTACTGCTCGTTCACTACGCTTGCTCTTTTCAAATAAACTTAAATGCTATGGAATAAATACACTTTGAATCAAATTTTTGTGGATTCTGGAGCCATGTTGTCTTTCCATACATCTTTATTTAACACGTAGTCTTCATTTTGTAATATGACTTTTGAATAAAAATATTTTTAATGTAGTTTTTAAACTTAGGAAATGATAATATTAATATATGCTCCGGAATCTTATTGTAAAAACGTATACAGTTCCCCATAAAAGAGACGTTTACCTTGGTTAAACGAAATTTTGGTACCATGAGTTTGATACCACAGTCATGATACTAATCTCCTTATACTTTTGTCTGAGAGAAACCCGAGAGCATAGACGATACACTGAACGAATCGCTCGTTTTTGCAATATAAATATGGTTTGAATATCTGCCGCTTTACCCCACATGAGAATCCCGTAGGACATTATATATATACTATGGAAGTAACTAAAGTAAACTAGACTAGCAATACTAACATCGGTAAGCTCACGTATTCTGCATACTGCGTATACAGCGGAGCTCTATCTGCTGGCCTAATATAAAATCTAATGATTCGTTCTGTGGTAATCGGTCTGAAGAGAAATTGGTCTACCTTCTTTTTTTTTTTAGAATTAAAAGAAGCCAATTGGGCACTATGGTCTGATCTTAAGCAATTTATTATTGATTTAGACACTGCGTCTGTGTTACAAAAGATGTTATCAATACAACTAGAAGAGGAGGCAGTGATGCGACTTGGTTCCAAGAAAAGATTATTCAAGTTAAAACTTTTAAATAAATTAATGAGTCTTACAGAAGTAGAACAATTTTCTAACCGGTTTACATTCAAATCTCCACATATTAATTCCTTTTTTAATGGTTAGAAAAATCCGCTTTAAACTATCTTCCATAATTAATTTAAACTCGTTAAAATTAGCAGAGGGGGGCCTGTATACACATAAGACAACAAACTGATCCAATTCCACACATGAAATCTCAATAGTTCGTTCAGTAGAAAGATCTGTGATATCTTTACGCTCTTTAAATTTTAAGTTACGTTTAATAATAATCATAGATCCGCCTCTACTTAAGTTCTTTCTTATGAAGGAACTGACGATTACATAATTTTCTATGTTGTTAATTGCTTCGTAGTCTTTCAACCAGTGTTCTGGAACACAAAACACGTCAACGGAAATATTGTTCAAAAAAAGACTTATTTCTAATGTTTTGCCAGAAAAGCCTTGAATGTTTTGAAGTTTTTGTACTACATGGAAACGATTAGACTTTTCTGTTGTCGTGTTTTTCAGTTTAAATTATGGTTAGTAAAAAGTATACTGTTGCTACTTAAAGTAGGAGCATTGTCGTGGGACTGTGTTATATCTTGTACAACAGCGTCCTTAATATTAAATGATAGCAAACTAGCTATAATGTCTCAGATACCTTATGGGTAAAAGTAAATTATCCTCAAAAAGTTTGAGTTCCTTACGAACTTTTTAATGTCAAGACAAAATATAACGTCACTATGACGGTGAATGTGAAATTATGAATATGCGAATTTATATATATATATATTTATTATGAGCGATGCTTAGGTTAGAGCAGTAAGGGAAAGCATTTAGTATGAATTTACACCCACACTTCTCATGAATTCTCAAGAACACGTCAATGCTACTATTTACTTCTTTTTTACTAATATTATTACTATCACCTATGATAAGAATCACTGTTGTATATTTACCAAAGTTGTAACCACTTAACAGTGTAATAATTCAACTAAAAGTAGCTCCTGGGTAGCAATAGCTGACTACCTTTTATTTTAAGTGGTCACTTAGGTAGTGGCCTAGTCCTATTTCATGAGAAAAAACTACCTACTGGCAGGCCTGATATGAGTTCTAATAGTCTTGGTAGTTATTAACTTATGACTAGGAATAAAAACAACACTACTGTTCTTGACAATTGTCTTATAAACTCACAAATTAATTTAAAGGCAATACGCTTCTGTAATAACATTCCTGTTAATATTCCAAATTTTAAAACTATTGTAAAATAAAAGTACAGCTACTGCATACTTCTTGGATACTTCTTGGACACAAATAAACGATTTCATTATTATTATTATCATTGTATATGTCTTTATAATGTTTGTCCGGCCACAGAGAAATAGTTATCTTGTTACTGTCAACTCCTAAACAAAAATGTAGTATTCTTTAAAATATTATTAATAAATTTAGTTCCTTTGGTCTTCTTTTGGATAGAGTAAAATTTGTAATTACGACGTAACGCTATCCCATTGTCGCTCCCCTAATGATTCGTCACTTTTAATGAGCACGCTCTAATTTGTTTGTGTCACAATATTCAATTATAACTTTGCTTTTAGTTCTAATAGGAAAGCCGATAAGGCAATAAGAACAAAGTATTTAATCACCATGTATTATTCAAATTTGACATAAAACATCCATTTAAACATTTTTGTATTGCTTGTTGGTTAATTAATTTTACACATAAATACTTAATGCGTCAAAATATTGTTTTTTTTGTTATTTATGACGATAATGCACGAAATGTCACTCCTTTGAATGAATAATACCAGCGTCCTTTGTCCACAGCCATAGAGTACTTTAAAAAAATGACTGTATGTAATATAATGCACAATTTCTTTATAAAATATTTGTGTTCACCTCCAAGTCGATATTGTTGGACTTTAAAAAATTATAGTTTGCAAAATTCAAAAGAACCACACTTATAACATAGAATACTTAAATTCTGTAGCTTATGGTAAGTATTTATGGTGGTTAAATTACTGTATATTTTCTCATTTTCATATATGATATTGTGTCAAAATAAAATTTCATGTACAAATAGAGACTTAGATTAAAAGTATATTTGTTAAATTTCCAAAAAAAAATTAAAAATTCAAAAGTTTCTCACAGGTGAGTGTTGCACATGTGCAACAAGAACTTAGAGAAATGAGTAAAATGTTTTTTACTTGATCTGTAGGTTGGTTGGTAAAAGCAGTAGCCCGGTTTGGCAAACAGATGCAGATTTGAATCCAGTCGAATATAAGGAATGTTTCTTGGTATTTGTTCGACTTTTGTATCAATAATAAATTTTAGCTGCCGTATAGCGCCTTGTAAGAGAATTCGTCCAGGGAAGTACTGCCACCTTCCTTACTTTATTACATAACTGCGTTCGGGTCTTGTAGTGCTAGTGAAACTACAAGCACATGGGACTTGTCTACTTATGTCTCAGGATGGAGGCAGTGGCAGTGCCCGTCAGATCTTTGCGTTTCGTCCCATTACTTGGTAGCATAAAAAAACATTTTGACAAAAAATATATTAATGTTATGGTAGTAAAAACAAAAGATATTCAATAATATAAATATTACAATAAATGTAAGATTGTTTGTGTTGATGAGTATATTCACCTTAAATTTTTTGGTATCGACAGCACACTGAAAATCGTTATAATATAGTTGAGTATTGAACCTCTGGTCGATAACAGACTTTAACTAAAGACTTTGCAAAGTTTCGCCGATATAGCAACCAGTAATGAAGACTTATGAGTCGGTAGTCTCTCTGTCATCTCAGTTATTAGGGGATCTGAGGATCAGGCACTCGGCCCTCGTTATCCGCTCTCCGACGTGACTTGACAGCTACTGAGTATGTATTTTTTAATAAGCTTTGTTAATCTGCGATGTGATTTTGTTCATTTATTTTTAAATTCACATTTTAAGAGGGTATCAAAGCCATGATAGATCGAATAAATATTTTTTTTTTGTTTTCCTTAATGAGTGTTTAATTACTTTTATAATTATAATATTAAATAAATTTTATTTCTATTAGCACTATAGATAATTGAAATTGGGACGCACATTAGTTGAAAGGGCGCATTTAAAAACAAAAGAAATGTGTATACAAGGCGTCCCACGGCTATGCCACACGAAGGGAAAGTATCTTAAATACAGCAGATAGAAAATTTTGCTCACAGAAGACTTTATTTTTATTTTAAAAACAATTCGAACTGCATTCAAAGATTTTTGAATAGTCGCCTGTCTGAACTGCGAACCCGCCAAATGTGAAAAAAAAACATCTGTAATTTTACTATACCGAACGAAAGCCTCAATCATAAGGATTATTTTCTTCTAAATAACATAGCATCTTAAATAAAAGGAAGACCATAAAGCTAATAGGTTAAAGTGCAATGAAAAGCACGTTTGACTTTACACTTTGGACTTTGAATCGTTTTTGTGTGAAATCAATAAATTCAAAATAGAAACTTACCCCTAGAAAATTCTAGGTAGTTCAGTCGAGATTTCAATCTATCAAATCATGTTTAGATCTGGTACAATTTAAATGAAATCGTTTTACTTTCCATACTATCTAAATTGTACAAGATCTAAAAGATGTTAGATTGGTTTTCGTGAAGCAGGCTACTATGAGCTCCAAAACTAATTCTAGTTCTTCACTATTCCTCTGCAAATTAACATGGTAAAAGTGTGTTGATAGCAAGGGCGCATATTTTAGTTAAACAAATGTGATTTTTAAACAATTTTTTTGTTTAAATTCTTCCGTATCTTCAGAACGGCTTTTCATACTTTTTCATACATACAATACATACAATTTCATACTTTAACCCCTATTGTTAATGCCCATAGTTATATTATATGTATCAAAATTGTGCAACCATTTTTTTACCGGTAATATCCTTAAAGAGGATGAAGTAAACTTACCCACTCGCATGTTTAAACCCTCTTTTGAGAGGTTGATACGAGGCATAATGCGCGTACGCCGTTCCACGTGAACAGGCATGATTCATCAGGGCCCATTCACGTCGATCTCTGGATTCAACGCGGTTTAACAAGGGATGTGCTTGTCTGTAACATTGTTCGGTAACATATCGATATTCTGACAACGTTCTTCTTAACTTGTTTCCCGGATTTAATATTAATAAAAATGGGTTTAGATTTGACAAAAAAGCTATGAGTAGTAATGATAACAACGAAACCGATGTATGTGACACTTACACATGTGTCTACAATATTACAGTTTCAGGTTTATGCGTCACTTACGTGACAAAATTGACATAGATGAATATCGTCTTAGTTTTTGAGATAAGAGAGAACACATGTATGAAAGAAATAGAAAATTTTATTAGCATGCTTATGGAATGTAGATTATATTCATAATCAGTGTTGATTAGGCATGCTAAATGTACATTCGATGCTAGATACGTCTAACGTGCATTGGGAAATAATTCAGAAAATAAGCTTAAAGTAAGTTTTTAAGAAAAAATTTTCCAAATTATTTAAAAAAAGGTATTTCCATTTAACAAATAAAATTAAACAAAGTTTTATTGAATTGATATTCAATTATTTTTTGTGAAATTACTCCACTAGTTTGTTATAAGTATTAATACAAAGATCGAACACTCAGAAAAAATTCCTTCGAATAAAATAAAATTAAAGTTATGGCTTTATTTTCCTAAAGAAATTACATTAAATCGGTCTATTGTAATATTTTCTAAATACACGATAGACGTGTTACCTTTCCAGGGTCGACATGTATATACTCGCACTCTTATGCTATAGAAAGTTTTTTTTTATTTTTTTAAAAGACGAAGTTTTGCAAAAGACGTCCTCCAACTCCACTGTTTAAAATATCAATCGTTTCTACTAAATATTACAATCTTACGTAAATATAAATAATATTTACACATCTTTTTGTTGGATTTATGTTGAATTAAACAACACTAGCGTAGTTCGACAGAGATTTAGCCGACGCGTCGTCGACGTCGCGGATTACCGTGATTTCCCGAGGGGCTCGGACCGAAAAGACACCTCAACGCATCTCGATATTACTTTCCCATACTACGACAGCTGTCCCCACTCCATCCGGTAATTATTTTCTCCTAATTATTGTTTGGTGAAATTGATTACTATGACTTCCTTTTTGATGTGGGATTTTAGTCTTAGAAAGTTTCTGAAATCAGTTCACACGCACATACTACGAGACATAAGCAGTCTTACGTAGTTTTTTCTCGGATATAATGATAAATAGTTATTCAGTGTTTGCAAAAACTGAACTGTATTGATAAACGAATACTGAGAGTATTGTGCAATGATTATAATATATTAATGTTTGCTCTGAAAATAAAAACATCAGTGTCCACCCTCCGAGGCGTCGACAATGCATCACGAGGCGACATCCGGCGGAAGTGGCGTAACGAGGCCGTTGTTCCGCCCCCCGCGCCCGCGCACCCTTCACATTTTTCCCTCCCCATGGAGATTATTTCGAGCATTCATTCGATCTCAATACCATGGTGATGAATATAGGCTCGTATTAACAATTTGTCCTCCGGCTATTTATCGATGTTGGTACGGAAACTTACAAAAATAATAACTCGTGATGAAAAGTTTGAAAGAAATTTTTATAATGGGATCTGAGGGTTCCACTTGAAAAGAGATTTCAATGGCTCAATTTTCATACTAATTAAGAAAAATTGCTTTTGTAGGGTTTACGAATTTTAATTTTTAATATTTCGAAATTGTAATGAAATATTTCAGACGTTAGACAGGAATTGATAGATAAATGTAGCAGGAAAGAAAAAAGAAACTCTATTAATATTTCATTATCCAAGACGTAGGTATCTTTTTCCATTTCACTTATTTTGTTTATATCGATATAATCAGTATTCATACACATACACTATAAATCTTGGCAGGCAGAGACGACGCACTCTTGGGGCCCGTCCATACAAGGTAATGCTCAAAACTCAAATTTCAAAATGTGGGTAGGTATATAAAAAAAATATTATATATATATATAGTCGTCACCAAATAAGAGGCCAAATTTGACACTTGTCGTCGTGACGCAAATAGGGATGTGATCTAATCATATTGGTAAACACATTATACGATTTTCACGAGAAATCACTTCAAAATTTTAAAAGTTTGTGATAATTAAATTTTTATTGAATTGATATTCAATTATTTTTTTTTGTGAAATTACTCCACTAGTTTGTATTAATAATTATAACAAGTTTGTGATAGTTTAGATTATTTTTCGGTTCATTGTTCTTCAGGGGGCCTAAAGGCCAAATCGTGCAATTCTGTTAAAAGCAATTCATTTACAGAATTCCTTGCAATTCTTATTTTCGTAAAATTGTCCCACATTTCAATGAATTATATTCAATTCATTTAATTTTGATTTTATGATAATCACAAATGGTTTGTTACGAGAATTTAGTGTAAATAAGTATGTTCATCGATAAAACAACTACATAAAAAGATTAAATTACCAAAAAACCAAGGATTTCATAAATTTTCAATTATTTAGCTGGCAATAAGTTAAAAGTTGTAAATGTCAACAACAAACAATCTCAAATAATGTTCATAATTTGAAGTGGTATTTATCCTATTTCATGCTTATAATAATGTATAAATGTGTGTTTTTGTGATCAACAACAAAGCTTCCATGTATGGTTCACACAGACTTGATTGGATCAGCTTACAAAGTGTTGTATTGTATAATCATCACATCAATTACTTCGTGAAAATAAAACAAGTAAGTGATATAATTGAAGGTCTTTTCATTCATTTTCAAAGCGCTGTCGTTTTAATAATTAGTTTCATATTTTTAGATATGGAGAGATGTTCAAGAGTGTCTGAAGGTCTGTGGACCATTCTGCTTGACATGGAGCGCAACCCGAATCTAGCTAGGGCTCGAGGTTATAATAATAGTACTACCTGGGCTCTTTTAAATTTGATAAATTACACATTTATTTGCAATAGGTGTGGTCAGAGTATATTATGTATATACAGAATTATGTATATATGTATATATATATATATATATGTATATTATTTTAAATACACCTATTTTTATACATTTTTGTTTTAATATTTAATAAGTCAATATTTTTTCCGAGACATCCAAGTGACTCGGTGAAATTCAGCGATTAATTGCTTACAACACTATTATTAAAAAAAAAGCTTGAGGACGTAACTGTTTTCAAGACGTTTCGGAGTAACTCAGAATTGCATTTTTTTTGGAATTCGTGCGAAAACTACTGTTTTACTGTTTTGAAGTACTCTGCAAATATGTTTTGTCATATTATATAATGTTTCAATAAAATGTATTTTTTTTAACTCAATTATGTTAACAATTGTTTGTTTATTGTTTCGTTGATCGCATTCGAAGTTACGTACTATTTACTTCTTTAGCTGTCAAATTTGGCCTCTTATTTGGTGACGACTATAGCGTAGTCGTAAAAATACTGAGTAGCGCATATTTTTACGCGTGATGTGATACTTTATTACGACTACGTGAATGTGTATATTTTTTTAAATATCCACATTTTAAAAATTGAGTTTTGAGCGTTACTTATATTAACCGGCTCCAATGTGCGACGGACCTATGCTTGCTATATCTAAGCGCCAGGAATATTCCGCTATTCTCATACATGTTTTCATAAACGCTCGTTTGTTCAGGGTATCTTGGATCCTGACCGTTTAAGAACATCCTCAATGAATATATCGTCGTATTTTTATCTCCATTTGGCATAAAACTTCGTCTAATTGGGTATTAGCTATCATTATAGTTTCCAGGTAACTTTCTCACTCACGTTTTGAGTTCTCTTGGGCAAAGCCTCTTAGCTATAAGCTCGTCTAATTGGTGCTTCTAATGCTACATGGTACCTCGTTAGCGAAATGTTTATAGATTATGTGTAAATCTTTTGTTTACTTAGAGTGTTTTAAATAGAAATACTCATAATACAAAAACAATTGGCTTCATTTGACATGCAAATAAAAACATAAAGTACCTACTTACCATTCTAACAAGTAATTATGGGAAATAGCATAATTATAAAAGAAAAAATATTGATTTCCAGTAATTTCCTTTTAATTATTTAATTTAGTATAAATTCATATTTATAAAATAAAATATTTTGTAAAATGTATGTAGCGTAAATTGGAATGCACTTTGGTAAATTAAGCATAAGGTATTTAAATAAATAACTTTTGCGTTAATATAAATGACTTTACCATCTCAGTCAGCCGTGACCATGGAGCCTGCCAAGGGTCTGTAATATACGCTATTTAGATCTGACAAAATAGTTTCATTTCCTATGTGTCATAATCGCGAAAGCCTGAATTTGCTGCTGTCTACATAGGTAATGATATTGATAGTAAAATTGTATGTGAATCTATGTCCATTCCAGTAATTTGCATATTCCGAATGGCTACAACCGACAGGACCCTATGGACAAGAATGGACTTGTAAAAGGCCAAAAAGATAATAATAACTCCGGCCCTCTGCGTGGCAGTTCAACATGGTAACCATTCGGCCACGGAGGCAGTTCATGATGGAGATGAGGGAAGAGTAGTATAAATGTTTTTTATGAAAGATATACACTCTGGGATATTGGACACATGGCTGATCTGAGGACAAGCAGCAATCGGTGTCCATCGAGTTTTGGGATACTATGAAGAAGCCTACTTGAGTTCATGTCCCAACGGCAAGCCTGTACTTTTGAGTCTTTTTAATCGTATGGAATTTAGTTCTAAATACTAACATTGTATTCAATCAACAACGACAAGTGTGCCAAGAGGCTTATAGTTGACTCGGAATTAGTAGAGGCGAAGCTGCAGAGTCTTGAAGACCGCCGTGAAGTTGCCTACTTATCCGTATTCTACAAAATATATCACGGAGAGTGTGCGATGGAATTGCATAATTTGATTCCGCCTTCCCCTTTCTATCATCAGGGGACTAGACGTGGGCTGGGTTTCCACCCCTGTGTTGTGGATATTCTCAGGATTCGCACGAAGCGTTTCGCTTCTACATTTATATGGCGAGCGGCTAGAGAGTGGGCTTTCCTATCTGCGGACTTATTCCCCGAACGCTATAACTAGGACCTTTTCAAGGCGAGAGTGAATAGGCATTATTTAAGTTTGCATGTACATTGTCGAACTTATCATCACTTTCCAACAGGTGAGATGGAAAACATAATGATGAAATCTGCATGTATGAAAGGGCTCTCATGACTTCTCCAAAACCTTAAGTACCGATCCTCCAAAGGGCCAACATGTGGAGTTTGAACTGTAGTCGTGACCGGCGTGTCGATATAAATTTGAACGCAATAATTGACATGTTCAATTTGAGTCGTATCTATTAAGTAGGATAAGATTGTGAAAATGTTTTAGTATCAATTACGTTCCGAACAAAATAAAAGCAAGTCTTTTAACATACATATGGTAATAGGTAAGTAATAAAAGGCGTAAACAGTTTCCTTATGGAAAACTCATGCGCAGCGTTAGGACATAAATGGATTGATGATTATGATTTACTATACTTTGCCGATTGGTGTAAATGATCTTTAAAGTTCTATACCTCTGTACCTCATAACTGCAGAACAGAGCAGGCACTGTGACATTTCTGTAGTGACTGTGAGTGAGTGTGTAGTGTCTGTGTGAAGTAGATAAAAGATTGTGAGATTTTGATAAATAATTCTCATTAACATTTAAAAAGAGCTCGAATACTTTGGCCAGTGACGCGGTGTATGTGTTTAATATATGTGTACCCGACAACCACATCAATTACCCGGTCTCAAACTAGAGAATTCCAGAGTAAATTCCGCTTCTCTGGTATTCATAGTACAGGTACTATGAATACCAGAGCAGCGGAATTTACTCTGGGGCACATCCCAGAACACCCAGACCAGAACCAATTCAGAAAAGTTCATTTCCAAATCGGTGGTACCGGCAATCAAACCCGGGATCTGCGCTTCCACAATGTCAACCGTTAGGTCACCGAGGTCGTCAAATATATTTACTTATATATCAAATATATTTTATTATATATTATTACACAAGATAATGTGAAACAAATGAAGTCTTTTTTTAAAATATATTTAGGTATTTATTTGAGAAATATCCAGGGGTATGTTTTAATCTTTTAGACTCAGCGTGAAACAAAAAGGGTTGCACTGTTGCCACGTTAATCAAATTGGGCCGGAAATTCCGAATAGCCATTGTGCTCGGCGAAATTTAATATCCTTAATGTTTTGGTTAGTCTTTTGTTTTGTTTGTTAAAAACGATAAGTTTTATTGTATAACATTTTGTAAATATTTTACTGAAAAAGTTGATTTCAAAGTGTATCAACTCTACTCAAATATGGAACTACTTCTAATATGTGTTACGTATTAATGTAATATTTTTAACCGACTTCAAAAAAGGAGCAGGTTCTTAATTTTTTATACTATTATTATTACTTGTGTATGTCACGTGATTACATCGGCATTTTGTGAACCGATTTTGATGATTATCTGTTGGAAAGAGGGTACCTCAGTATTGGTCCTATTTAAATTTGAAGAAAATGTTCCACCTCCAAGTGTGGCAAACTAGGGGATGAATCTAATTTCGCTCACTTTCCGGTAACCGATTTTAACAAAATTTGGCAAATCTTGAAACTTTTCAGGTCGGTTTTTTTCTTAGAGGATGGAAAAATTGGTTTCGATAGTCTAAGGTTTTTTTATAAAAAAGTTATGACTTGTTATGTCAGATTCATGTACTACCAATTTAATTATGAAAGAAACCAAATCGCGGCTGTAACCACAGACCACATAAATGTTGTAACTGTGATAAACCCTTACACTATGGAATTTTTCCTTTTTCTAAGGATAAACCACAGTAATAAAAAAAAAATCTATGGTGAAAATTTAAATATAGAAACTGAAAATTACAAAAACAATTCTTTGCTGAAAATTATACCTTACGTCATTTACCTAGAAACAGTTTCATATCTTTATGAGTGCATTTACATACATATAAAGTAAGTAATCACATATAAAGACATAAAAAGATCGATAGTAATAATAATAATAATAATAATAATAATACTTTTTATTTCTCCACAAAATACAACAACAAATAAGAAGTACATAAACAATCTTAGTAATTTTAGAACAGTATTTTGTAGGAGCTGGTGCTTGCTATAGGCTTAACACCTGTGCTACAAGTCACCAGGCCCCAACCCTTGCAAATGAAACATATGTTACTAAGTATACATATACCAACCACAAATTATATACATGAGAGAAAAAAAATAAAATAAATAAATAAGTTACGGTAACAGAAAAACCTTCGAGATAATTCTTTTATGTGCACGCGCTGTGTGTGTGTGTGTTTTTGGTTGTGTGTAATTTGGAATACATGTGTGTGTGTGTGTGTGTGTATTTGTGTGCGCGCGAGTGTGTTTGGGTGTGTGTGATTTGGATAGATGTGTGCGTGTGTGTGCATGTAAGTGTGTGTATCAGTTACGGAACATTAAGTTTGATTCAGACTATTGGATGAAGCAACTTTTCCGTATCATCATAATTTAATTTTTGCAACCAGTTTGCCAACCTCTTCTTACATTCGAAATTATTCAACCCAAAAATGTGAAGCTCTCGATGGAGTTTATTGTACAGAAAATATCCAAGGAAACAGAAAAATCTGTGGCTAAAGGCAGTCCTCAGTCGGTCGCAAGAGGCCACTATGCAATTTCGCCTATCAGAGCCACTGTCATAAGGTGTAAGGGTGTGTTGTCTCAACACCGTCCAGAGGATAAAAAGTTGCCTAACAGTAAGAACTTGACAAAAGTCATAAAGATCCGTAGTAGGAAAACGGTACGGTTTGAAGCAGGCAACTTTCAGAATCACTCTTTGTGCTCGCTCCACAAGAATAAAATGAGTCCTAGCGGCCCCACCCCAGACGGAAATGCAATAAGTAAATAAGCTTTGTCCTAGAGCAAGGTATACCATTTTCATGATGTAGGGGTCTGCTACGTGACGGAGAGACTTAAAGATGTAAATGAGCTTCCGAATGCGCGCTGATAATAAATTAATATGCTGTCTAAAATTAAGATTTGAGTCAATCAGCACTCCAAGGTATTTTATACTGTTTGTAATTTCCAAAAAGGTTGTAGATACTGAAACGTGGTTGGAGATGACGGCAATTTTGAGTTGTGAGTTATCAGATATAGTATGGTTGCGGATTGAAAAAGGGACTACTTTTGTTTTTTCTGCATTAAGTGTGAGAAGATTGTCGTTGAGCCACCTCCTTACCACACTAAAACCAGCTTGTGCAGATTGATAGGTCTCATCCCAATCCGCACCAGAGAATATCAGCGCGGTGTCATCAGCGTATGAGAAAATTTTACAGTTCTGAAGCTGTAAATCACAAAGGTCATTGATATATACTAGGAACAGTGTCGGACCCAGAATGCTTCCCTGTGGAACTCCGAACGTAATGGGTTGGGCGTCGCTAGTATACGCACCAATTTTTACATACTGAGTTCTCTCCGAGAGGTAGCTTCTAAATATATCAAACTGTGGTCCCCTCAGTCCCAGTGATTGCAGCTTATGTAATAGTCGGGGTATCGAAACCGTATCAAATGCCTTGGCCAGATCCAGAAATATACCGAGACATCCACGTCGGTTATCCAAGTTGATGACCACATGATCAACTAACTGATGTACAGCATCTGCAGTCGATCTACCCTTCCGAAATCCGAACTGGTTAACGGATAGAAGGTGAGTGGTTTCCAAAAAGTTAACCAGCCTGTTGTTGAGAATGCGCTCAAGAATCTTTGACAAGGCTGATAGGACTGAGATGGGCCTATAGCTGTTGAAACGGCCCCGATCCCCCGCCTTATATATAGGGTGTATAACCGCTGTTTTAAATTGTTCAGGAAAAACTCCTGTAGAGATACTGAGATTACAGATGTACGTGAGCGGCGGTATGATGAGGTTTTTGTATCGTCTTATAAGACTTCCAGAGATATCATCCCATCCCGTTGCACAATCCGCCTTTAGAGAGTTAATTAATTGCTCCACTTCACGCTCATCTGTCTCCAGCATAGCAAAAGATTTACCATAGAACCTCTCAGGCAGATTATAATTTGATCCCGAGCTCTGCATATTGGTGTGTGCCAAATTAGGGCCCACATTTACAAAGAAATGGTTTACCAAATCAATTGAACTTTGAGGTGAACTTCCTACTTTCAAAAGTAAATCAGCTATGTTTTTTGGTTTGTTTACATTGGCAACTTTACCAATGGCTTCCCACAGTCGCCTTCCATCTCTGCCAGCCTTTCTAATTTCTTCCCTTTCGAAGTGTCTTTTTGCGTTTTTTATGCGAGCGTTACAAAAATTTCGATACCTTTTATAAGAGAGTTTGAGAATTTCATCATTAGGATGTTTTTTTAGTTTCCTATACAGATTGTCTCTATGCCTCATGCATTTTATTAGGCCCGGGGTAATCCAAGGCTTCAGCGCTCTCCGCCTATGAGATACGTAATAGGATTTAGTGCATCTTTTAATGGCCAGACGAATAGGAAGAATCAAACATCGAGTAGCAACGTTTACATCATTAGTGGAATATACCGTGTCAAAATCTATTTGATTGATGGCTTCATCTAGTTCAATAAAGTCGATCCTGGAGATTTTGCGACATGGAATTCGACTATTTGTTTCGACAGAGAGTAGGACAGCGTAGTGGTCAGTAATTGTTGCATCTAAGACTAGCGTTGTGGCCGCAAGAGAGGTTCTCAATATAGTGTGGTCAATGCAAGTCCCGCTATCTTCTCGTGTAGTAAAAAAGTGACCGGGGTATAAACCATAATGAGCTATTAGGTCCTGGTAATCAAGAGAGGTGGTGTCAAATTTATTTGGTGTGATATCGATATTTATATCTCCTATTATGGCTACAGTTCCAAAAGCTGACAAACCACCAAGAACATCCCCCAGTGAAACTAGAAAGTTATCAATGCTAACAAAGGCAATAAAAAGGGATAGTAAGTAATAAGTAATAAATTAATTCGAAATTTATTTGAAGGCTATGAATAGATAGATAAAAACGCCCGATAAAAAATCTGAAAATACAAATGCATCGTTACGAACATTAAACAGTAGTTTAATTATGATTGCGTGTGCTTAACAATAGTTTTCAGTGACACAAAACGTTGTTAATGGCGGAACTGCATTAGCCGGCGTGCAATTATTGGTTATCGTTGATTTCCTTTTTTAAATAAGCTAAAAAAGCGCCTAAAAAATATTCGATTAATTTATTTCGTGGAATCTTTAAGCCTGTCTATTCAAAAGTTGATAATTTGCAGATATTATTTGCCTTTGACATTCGATGTAAAATTTCGCTAATTGAAATTGACGTACGTGACGGTCTGAACTATGACATATTGTAACCTTTAGCACGATTGGAAGAGTTACAGTTCCAACGCAAAAGTTATTTACACGGTACAATGCAGACATTCTGTGTTGTGATGCACACTTGGTATAATAAAACATCTGCAAAATGACAACTTTTTAGGAGAGAAGTTTAAAAGAATTAGTCGATAACGTTATTATTCTTGAATGGGAGATTTACAAAATTTCACATATATACATCTTTTGTTATGAAATAAGTACTTCGTAATATTTTATGACTTCCACGTGATAAAATGACCTTTGACGTATGACTTTATTATACCAAGGAAACGATATGATTTAAACTGTGTCAAATGTATACACACATCAAAAAAAGTTTGCGATCACTTCGAAAAACTGAAATCTTTTTTGTTACTGTAGATTATATTATGATTTTTTCTCCTTTTTAGATTCTTTATTAAAAAATAAATTAGAACATAAAACAATGACCCCGTTCAATTGTTTTTTCATATAAAAAGGCTTTCAGTCCTAGCTTAAGCTCATTCAGAAATCTGATTTAGTCAATTATAACCGACTCAAGATATTTTTCGCGGAAAGTTGTGATTGAAAAAATGCCAAGAGGATTATCAGAGGTTTTACGAGCTAGAATAGTAACTTTGAGGGAAGAAGGATACACCACGAGAGTAATAGCACGCAGACTTGCTATATCCCAATCCTGTGTCGTGGCTACGTTGCAGAGGTATCACGGAATGGGGAATTTAGCTGACCGACCCCGCAGCGGTCGCCCAACTGTTTTGACAGCTGCCCATAAGCGCTATATTAGATTGCTGGCAGCCCGTGATCCAACAATCAACGCCACTAAAATAAAAGCAGAAGTTAGGGCCGCCTCTGGGCTTGAAGTTAGCACGCAGACCGTTCGCAATTGCTTGCACCAGGCTGGATTACGAGCACGGAGGTCTTGGCGAGCTCCGCTCAATTCCCGGCAACGTCAACAACGAAGATTGCAGTGGGCTAGACTTCGGCAAAATGAAGAAGGTGAGGACGAAAACATTTGGCTAAACTGTCTCTTCGTTGACGAATCCCGAATCAGCACTCATCCAGATAACCGACGTGTCCGTGTCTGGAGAAGACCAGGCGACCGTGAAAGACAAAGAACTGCCACTGGAACAGTTCAGCAAGGCGGAAAATCGGTGTCCTTTTGGGGTGGCATTATGATTGGAGCTACAACGCCTTTGATCCCGTATCGGGGCTTCATGACAGCAGACATGTACAAAGCAGTTGCTATTGATGATATCGTCAGACCATTCCGAGTAAACCATGGGCACCAATTTGTACTGGTCGATGATAATGCGCCCGCACATCGAGCTCAACGAGTCAATGCTGCTCTTCAAGAATACGATATCACACGATTAGACTGGCCTGCCGGCTCGCCCGACTTAAACCCAATAGAGCACGCGTGGGATGCTCTTAAACGAGCATTATGGAACCGTGAGCCACGTCCCCAGACAGTTCCAGAGCTCAGGGAAGCCGCTATTGAAGAATGGGATAGGTTACCCCAGGAAATGCTGGATAACTTGATCCTCAGCATGCCCAGGAGGATCTTCGCATGTATTCGAGCCAGGGGAGGAGTTATTTTATATTGAATTCACACCTTTTAATAATAAATTGTTGTTTAAGTTTAATTAAACAGTCTTTTTCTTTCTATGAAATTTCTATCACTATTACATTATGATTAATGGCTCAATTTTTTTAAATAAATAATAAAAAATAGTTTTATATTTTAATTTCAAACAGGGTATTCCTATTTAAAGAAAGCATACAACATAGATTTTTTCTTGATAAAGTTAAATTTAAAGAATTATAGGAGCTTATGCTATTGATCGCAAACTTTTTTTGATGTGTGTATAGAATGTAACAAATCTACAAACGTTTCCGAAGATTGCAATGCTAATAATGTGCTATATGTACACATTATTCAGTTTCGTAGGTTACTTGCAGTTTCAGAGTCAGGGATATTCCATTTGACGGCTTGATATTGTAATTCTTTCGCATATTGTGCTCCCACAATACTCGTTGAATAGCAGAACCTGCAGAAGGCCCTGGATTTACTAAGCGGAAATCTCGATACTGGCGAAATCCAAAAAGGATGTCGTTGATAAGCAAACAGAAGTAGACGAAAAACTTGAACGTAGCACTATGTTTTATTTATTATCAAAAAGAAGATGTTGTTTGATTGTGATAGTGATGTTGCGTTTGACAATTTGTGTACTCAAGAATTAATAATTAATGTTAATGAGGATTCAAGAGATAATTCCCGTTCATATGGAAAAGAATCCGACGATTCATTATAGTGAATTTATTAATGATGAATATTTATTATATAATTTATATATTTATTATAGAATATAATTTATTAATAATTAATTAATTATGAATTATAATGAAGAATAAGAATTTTTTATAATTATTTATAATTTATCTCAATTTATCATAAATTATTACAGTGGTATCAAAATTTATCAACTTGAATCATCTTCGTTATATAATAAGTTGGCTCGATAAATATCGGAGCTAAAGTGCAGGTCACTTCACTAAAATAAAAATATAAAAGAGTCTAGGAAGTATCGCATTTTTTGTCTGTGGTAGTCATAGATTTAGTATATGGTACTAAATCTATGGTGGTAGTATGTCAATAATTACGGAACTTCAAAGGCATGCATATATCAAAAGTTAAATAAATGGTTGGATGGAGTATGTTACCTTTCCTTTTTCAAATAATAAATAAAACATTTGGGACTCTACAGAATATAAATTCAATTTATATAGTTCCCTTGATTTCTCCCTGCACCTAAATTCTTTTTTTATAGCGTTAAGCCTCTTATCGCTGTTTCCAGTTGAAGTAGTTGCGTTCTACTAGGTACTTTGTATGTAGTTTTATTTTACGTAACAGGCATCATATTTTTTAGATGTTTATTTATTTTATTTAATATAATTATAAGTATTTTATACCTTACCTAAGTACATTTACAGTAAATAATTGAATAAAATAACGTATTTAACACTTAAGTTAATTAAACTAAAACTTAAAATAATGGGGAACAAAACCATTTCTGTTTCAACACAAGTTGCGGAAAACGACGAAAGGAAAATGCGAAATTTTCAAACATAGCATTAGAGTGGGGGTGGAAAGTCGGCGGGACGCGGGGTGCAGCAGGGTTGGATGTAAACACAAAGGTTCTTCGGCGGCAGTCACGTGGCGCGCACCGGGGGCGCATCACTCTTAAGGGTGGAAACGCGATCAAAATTAAAAGTAAAACATTGAAAACATGCTTACATTTTTAGTAAGACAAAGTAAAAGAACTTTCTTTTGTAACGTGGTTGTTCGTTATGCCTTCCATATCTTCAAGTGCTGATTTAAAAAAACTATTGTCTTCGAAATTCAAAAGTGCGCGCGAATGCAAACCTTAGGAGTGATGCCCTCCGGACATCGATGTGGCCCTATAAATCTACATATTGTTTATTAAAAATATAACACCCACATAATTTATGTAATGGACAATAACATCAATGTTCATGTATTGAATTTAGAGTAATTGTATTATATATAATACAAGAACAACTCTAAAGAATATCAATGCGAAACATATCAAAATAAAATTATCATATCTCATAAATAATATCATAATAAATGTAATTAACTAAAGTAAATATGTAGAATAAATGTGGTAGAAATTATTATTATAAAATGTAATCGTCGAAATTGTTTACAATATATTGAGGTAAGTTATTGCAAATTATTTATTTATTAATAATATATAATTTTTATGTAATAGCAATTTAAAGTAAAAAAAAACAGGATGACGTTTATCTAACCCTTCTTTAATGCAAAACTTACTATAGCCTTGTTACTTTCTTTAACAAGACTGTTAATAAGAAACAACACAGAACAATTAAATTAGAGGTCCTTCATAAAATTCCCTATGAATCTCCGTTTTTTTTTATTACACTTACAAGTAATTTTTTACTTCATTACTAATAATTACTTAAAAAACAATTGTTTATAAATTTAACAATATATTCATTATGTTTGGATACTTTTGTTACAATTTACAATACACAAGTCATAGTTATTATAATTATAATAAAAATCTCACACAGAACACTAAATAATAAAAACTTAATTTATTCTTTATTATTCCTACGAGATTTTTAATATAAATCATTTCGAACTCTACCCAAAATGCACTATTTTATAAATGATTGGTATATTATTGTGATAGATTAAGAAATGATTGAGGAGTTATTTTGTTTTATTTTTTTTTTTAAGTTCATATTGGTATGCACATAGTTCTTTGAAAAGGTTTAACAATGTATGAACAACGTTCTCAAAAAGTTGCTGTGTTCTCGTATTAGTTAGTTGTAGCTGTAGTAGGGCCACTGTCAGTTAAAATATTCTTTTTATCCTCTGTTATGTGTGATTTTTTATTACACAATTTAATAAACAGTATCTTGCCCTCATTGTTTTTGGTTTGTATTATGTTTGTGTTACGTTCTGGTATTATAAATATTTTTTTGCTATTTTTACTATACAACACTCAAGGACATTATATGAGAAATGCTAAAGAAGGTTGGATTATGATAATGTTCATACAAACCACTGGCCACACATACCAGACCATTTAATAGAAGAAGTTTATTCTTTTTTTTAATTCAACGTTCTGGTGCATGTGGCCACCAAATATAGGGTGAATTATGATGAACATCGTTATCATGTTATCGTAATTCAACTTATATTTAGTGTTTCTCTAAATATGTCCATGAATGCATGTACTGTACATTTCAGTTAAGTTACCGGTTCTGCACAATTGTGTATCTATTTGTAAATGTTTTATGTGTTCTTAAACAATATAGGTTATGGCTGAATAATTATAATGTAATAATATTTAGCGAGTACGTAATAAATAATAGAATAATAAGTTTATTTGACACATTTGTTTTTTATTTTTTTTATTTTGTATACATGTATGTTATTTATACCTATGTGGTGACTTTCTCAATCTCAAACAAATAATTAATCAAGAGAAACAGTATATATTCCCGATTATTCCCATACAAGACAGAGGATGAACGAACACATATTTTCTATAAAAAAAATAAAATAAAAACAGAAACAACACATACGTTTTGTAGAAGCGTTGATTTGTTTCACGCGTTGCTAGAAATAATTAGAAGCTATCCTGTATATGAATTTGACGGATTTAATTTTATTGACCAACTTCAGATTCAAATTATATGAACAAAAGGATCATTATCAATCTATTTTCCTACCCTAGAAAACATAAAGAAACATGTGTGCGGAATAATTGAATATTCGATATCCCGCATTCCCGACTATCAGTCAAGAGTTGTTTGCGTCAGCGGCTAATAGGGTTATTAAATTTCGAGATAATTTATTCAATTACTCCCTTTTAGACAATGGCCGTGGGGGGCGGGGCGAGCGAGCGCCCGCCCTGCTATCGCCACCTGAAATCTGTACCTAGTTGTTACCGTTGATGTTTGTACAGGTTCCATTTTGGAAACATCCTACTCCTATATATGAACATGCAATAGTATACATTCGACATTGATTTTATGTCGAAAATATATTTCGTCCTTTGATTAGTCCCTTGAAAATATGTAGGTATGTCCAAAAGTACACAACTAATTTGGGTAAAAGAACAAAATAGGCATTTCTTGCCAATTATATTTAACAAATTAGAGTTTTTGAGAGACAGAGAATTGTTACGTAATTCTCTTTGTAGAAATAATTAAAATTGATACTTCTTGAAACCATGTAAATTTAATTAAAATCTACCATTGAGAAGTCTACACCAGTTTTGATTAAATGTACTCGTATTAGGTATAACTATAAATTTGTGATTTTGAGTGTAACTTCGCCAATAAACTGTTTTCGCAGTTTGGTAAGATATTGCATTGTTTTCTTGTATGCCTTTTGTATGAAATAAAATAAATAAATTTATTGTGCAACTCTACATCATTTCGACTAATTGTAACAAAGGATGTGTTAATTAGAATTTAGAGATTTATGAAAATCAAGATATTGCTAGTATAATATTCACTATATTTCAAGGCAATGCAACTTATAGTGCCTTAAGTATGTACATCACATAAATTGTTCAGGATATCCATATCGAGTTCCAAGGTTTTCGCAATTGTTACACAGTGAGAATGAAAATATTTTTAGGATCTACATCGCGTATATTTGTTTTTTAGATATCAACGATGCTAAGTTGGATGCATTACTTTCAGAATAAGTAAAAGCCAGCGTGTGAATATGAAGGAAATATGATATGAAATGAACCTGCAAAATTAGTATAGGTATACAATGCGTTTTTTTGTATTTCAGTTACTTTGTGCCTTAAGATACGAGTTCATATCCAATTTACCGAAATCTGATAAAATTATTACTAATAATCACAAATTAACGTAGACTAATTTTGCACGAAATATTGAATCTTTTAATTTGATATTTACCAAGATAACCTATTTTTATTACGCTATTTGTATATACATTAATGTATAGGATAGTTACTACTTAATTAAGAATTACATTCCACGAATATTATTGGACCAATTTCCCCAAAGGAGTAAACGTAAGCATCTTCTAGACGAGCGTTTATAGTGCTCGTTCATTTCTAGGTGAGGTGGAGGACTAATGTAAATAATAATAATATTGTTAGCCCATATATACTACCATTATCGTTGAATAATGCGTATTACGTACTACACACACATCATTAAATTGCTTTGGATATGTGTGCAGGTTTCTTCACGTTGTTTTTTATTCACCGCAAACCACATGGTAAATTTCAAATTAAAGTTTGCACATAAATTTCGAAAAAGTCCGAGGTGCAACCCGGATTCATACCCACGACCTTCCCACGATCTTCAGCTTGAGAAGCTGTAGGTCAAACTAATAGAATATATAATATTATACATAAATATAAAATGCCTATATGAAATTTAAATCAACATTAAAACTATATTCCTACTTATATAACGTTATGTATAAAAGATACCAATTTAGCATTGGGAATGCATGAGAATATTAAATAATACTCCAAGAAAATAACAGTGCCATCTCTTATTTCTAAAACACACAAATCGTACCTGTTTCCAATATTTGAAACCAAAGTTTTAAGCTGAATTTTATTGCTTTGCGAGTAACCTGAGACATATCCCCTAGGAGCGATCGGTCGGTAAACAAGTGATTTGCCACTCGCGGGACTGCGATTCTCGATTTAGCAACAAATAGCATTTTATTTATTGTTCCTAAGATATTTTCGACATGTGATTTAAACCAGTGATGATGATGAAATGAAATGGAAATGAAATTATTTATTGGTAACAATGTTTTACGTTACAAGTCAGTGGCGATATCATTAAATTCGTAAAACAAACAATCATCTATTACGCTACATTTTCATATATCCTTCAATCTGTATAGCTTGCTGTGTTAGCCAATTATATAGTGTATATGTAGATATACACTATATAATTGGCTATTAATAATGTACAATATTTTACAAGGTTTGAAAGTAGTTTCACAATATTTAAAAATATTGTACATTTGCTATTGTTATATATGCATCATGATGGCTTTCCTATACAATAAATAAATAAATAAATACATCAAGTCAATGTTTAAGTCATTGAAAATGAATTATAAAATATTAATAATTCATCGCATTGCATTTGCAATAGTTACATTTGCATTATATTATATCATAAAAATACTAATAATAAAATAAAATACAATAACAAGTAATTAGAGATAAATTTTATTACGATTACATTACATTGAAATGAGGAATTCTATGGATGATGTAATTTAATTTTTATGTACAAAAATCTTAGTGACTGCGGCAATAAGCAACATTTCTGTTTTTTTAGTGTAATAAGGTCATATCTGCAACATGGCAACTTTGCCAGAGAGCCGATTCAATATTCTACAACGAAATTAGTCGAAAATGCTCTTTTATGCTTAATTATAGGAGTTACACAATTTAACAAACACAATTTAATTTGCTTTTAAATTATGTAATTCGGATAGTTTTCACGACTTTCACGTGATAGAAGCCAATGAATTGTTATCCGTAGAAGAGTAAAAACCAAGTTTGTCTGGATGACATTCCTGCAAATTGATAGCCCGAAGTCACGAGTTGTTTCAGCATCTATTGATGAATTTTATTTTATCTTTTTTTTATGATGCCTAGTGACGCGACGAACAAGTCGTGGGCCTGGTGGTAAGCGACACGCCTGTCCATAACAGTTGCAGTGCCACTTAGAGCTTTAAACCGCAAAGATCTGAGGGGCATCCCACTCCGGCTGTCATGCTGAGACATAAGTTGACAAATCCCATGTGCCTGTAATTTCACCAGCACCCTTACCCTTAAAAACCGGAAGCAGTAATACTCACATTACTGTTTGGCGGCAGAAATAGGTAATGTCTCAACATTTAAAAAAGTCTTAGTCTAGTGATAACCATTAAAAATAAAATTGGCACCTCTACAGTCAATTTACATTTAGAACGACATAAGAAAATACTGAAGGTGACTTATGAAACAATCTATTCGATACACTGCCAACAGACGATTTCATTTCCAAAAAAGATGTTGAGGACTGGAAATTAAAAAAAAGCTGTTTTAAACAATTCTACAAGTTCTACTAATACTAGAACTTGTAGATTAATTATATGGCAAATATTTTTATTTTAGGCGGACAACATTGTCTTTTCTCTTCTCAAAACAGATCATGCAATAAATAATTAAAATCTTCTGTTAAAAAAAACCTTTTTGTAGCAATAAGCGCGTAAATCGAAAATTTTAATTGAAATACATTTCGTTGCTTATTTTAGTTAGTTCTATGAGCCTGTGAATAAAGAACAGTGGAAGTTTCGCCATCACCTTAGACAATATCATACAAAACCTGTTTATTTGTAATCTATAATACCATGTAACGTGTTCGTATTTTTATGTACAATAAATTATTATTATGTTACATTAGTATTAGTGTCGTTTTTGGGTATTTTTGTCAAACTATGTTGTTGTTTTTTCTTCTTTCCGTTAAGGAAAAGGCAAACATTTAAAATCATACCGCTAAATCTTGGTGAATTGCCAAGACTTCAGTTCATGATACATATATGTAATACGTAGGTATACATATGTCTTTGGTGCTTAGAGGATGGAAAAAAATAAGCTTTGGTGGGTCATCAAATCAGTTGCAAAATTTCAAACCAACACTAGAAACTATTCAAAAGGCGGAAGATTGACGTAAGGTGATTTGATTACAATCTTTTTGATTCGTGTTAGCTGACAGTACTAGAGCTAAAGTAATACAATTCAATGTATAACACATTTCGCGTTATCTTTCTTCCAATCGAAGTCTATAACTATATTATATAGTTACAAGAGCGCACATATGAACGGGAGCACTTGAGTCGGGTCCCCCAGGAGCGATCGTTGGGCAAACATCGGGACGCTCTCAACGTCACGGATTTACTAAAGCAATGGGTTTTGTTTCACGTTTTCCGTCGTTGTTTCTCACAGATTTACTAGTCACGTATATCACGGTATATAGAATCTATCTTGCTTTTTAAGCTTAATTTTGAAGTCAGTTTGCTTCTAATAAAATTGCGTGATAAGTATAGGACTTTGTAGAGCTAAGCCTTTCGTAGAGAGTAACTTACCGTAGAATATGATAGTACGGGGTACCCCCTTTCGCTATATGGATCACAAAAAACCAACTACAGGCTTTACAATGTCTTTCAAGTGTTTTCTGTGTGATTGCCACCTACTACTGCTTTTCCATGGAGAAGTATCAACAAGGTACTGACAAAATTCAATGATTTATACCTATACATTAATTGTTTAGTATTGAATAAATATAAATACTATGGCGAGAAAAGTACCTACCGACATAGTACTAAAAATTAGCACACAAATATTGCATGCAAACTGAATACTTTTCTAGATCTGATCTGATCTGTGAGAACTGAGTGAGAACACTAAGTTACTTTTCTTTTGTTTTAACTTTTTACAAATAGAAAGATTGGTTTCTAC
>NW_020653726.1:5915943-5943123 GCF_003589595.1 Hyposmocoma kahamanoa
TTCGGTTGAGTTCACAATTTTCTATATTAAATCGGCGGAACGGGAGAGGTTGCTATGATACCTTAGAGAAGTTAATAAGTCATAAATAGCGAGTGGGAGGGAGACAGATGAACGGTTTTTTGTACTGGTTGGATAGGGAGGTGGGATCTAAGTTACCCCCAGGTGGTGGTGATGGGCAATCGTGTGGAAAACGGTGCGCTTGGCGGCGTGAGGTGTCGCATCGACTGCCTAATGCGATTTTTGACGATTTGTCTCTTTCCGATTATATTGTTTTGCGATTTCTTTGTTAATGGAGTAATATGTTAATGTTTATAATAGAATAGTAATATAATATGATGACGAATACGTATACTTTCGAAGCTACGATTATGTACTTAATGTGAAAACATTCACCGGAATATTCTGAAATCTCAGTTCTTACAAAACTGCATAATTTAGAGAATCATACGTTATAATGCAAACGAGGAAAGGCAAAGTGTGCAAGGTAACAATGTCTTCTAGGCAATCATAAACAATCTTATTTAAATAAACGTTTCATATTCAATATATGAAACGTTTATTTACAACAATATATTACATAACCTACAACCATGAAAGAAAGAGAAAAATAAGCAGGATTATAGAAGATATATACGTATAGACATAGTACTATGTGAGAAAGAAAGTATTAAACTGTGAAGTGTGTTGAAGGTATCGTACTGATGAATTCCCTACCAGAGTCGACTGGTAGGAAATTCAACAGTACGACACACAACAACAGTTTAACAGAGTAGCGGTGAATGAAGAAATCAGCACCTATTCATAAGAATAAAAGACATTTAGGTAACAATTAGATACTTAGAAAAGACGTATAAGTAAAACTTATATCAAAAAAATAATATTACTTAGTTATTATAAGATTTAAAAGTCAGGAGGTCGCTAAGACCTATGGTTTCCTAATACCCAGCAAACTATAATGGGAACGTATCTTATACCGTTGTACTGGAGGCGATTTTCGAACAAAAAAGTGTAGTCTGATGTGCTGTTGACTGTACATTGGTACATTGAATTTAAATCGAATTTTCAATGTCTTTCAACAAATATTGAAACAAGGCAATTACAAAATTATCTTATTCTAAATTTATAATATTGTAATAAATGGTTAATCGAAACTTATACTAACTCACCTTTTCGAACATGTAAACGTATAGGTACGTGTTTGTGTGATATTTTACTGTGTATAAATTTTACTTTTTATTTGTTTAGTGACATAATTTTTACTTCTGTGTACTGCTTTTGTGTGAATAATACCTATAATGGCAGTGAGACCAATGTTCATTGAAATGTACTAAATATACTTCAGATTCGAGCAAGCATGGCCTCAGTTACCTATGAAAAACATATTTTTCTAAATAGATTCCCTATGATCGTATATAAAATATACAGGGTATAAAGGGTATGTACACTGACACTCATAAGGATAGGATACTAATTTAATAAAGAGAACTTCTTCAAGGACACCATTTTGCGATCTAAATCGCCGTTTTCGAACCATTATACCTCTTTACCTTTCGATATAGGGTTGTAAGTGCTATACTGTTCTTGTGTTCTCTTCAAGTACCAATTTTACAGTGTATCGAGGCCATAATACCGATAAGAGCCCGTCGATAACGCTGAGTGAGCGACGCTGTAAGTGGTTCAACACTTCATGTTCTTTTGTCTTTTTTTAAAGAGTTCATTGCTAGATAAAATATAAGCAACAATTTTATTTGCTGGGCGTGATTGTCTTAGGGACGAACTTCTACGAAGAGACGATTGGATCTCTGTATGTGTTGTACTCAGAAAAACTTTTTGTACTGTTGCCACCATTACATTTCACCATTACACTTCCCGCCAAAGCAGTAGAACTTATTCAGCTCATCCTTGATGTCTAGTGTCATAAGACCACGCGGGCATTAAGTTCAGTAGAAGTAGAGCCGTAAGAAGTACTGCCATCTTACCTATTTCTGCCGCCAAGCAGTAATGTCAGCATTACTGTGGTCCGGTTTGAAAGGGTAAGGGTGCTAGTAAAATTACAGACAGGGACTTGTCAAGATATGTCTATGGGCTCAGTAGCAGCGCCCTTAGATCTTTGTGATTTAAAATTCTAAGTGGCACTGTAACTGTCACGGATGGGCGTGTCACTTACAACCAGGCGCAGGATTTGTTCGTCCCGTCGTCGTTTGATATTATAAAAAAAGTCATTCCTTCCCTGAGAGAATTGTCTTTGCGCTGTGACATGGCTTTCTTCAAAAGTGAGTAAACGAGACAGCTCCTCTGAATCTCTCGTCGTCTAACTTTTGCGTCTATATTACAAAAATAAACAAATGTGAATAAAAATACTTTACTTTTCACCACAAAACATATAAAATTTAAAATAATTACTTAAAACTGTGTTGAAGAAAAGGGGGACAAGCTTCTACAATTTGATGGTTTTCGGGCTTCACCCGGCAATTTCGCCACATAAAATTATATAAATTTTGTTTTACCATATTATATACAGTATATATCGACTTTTTACTAATAAATTATTGAAATCAAATTAGATGCCAAATAATATAGAAATTTATTTTTAGCGTACTAGCCTAAATTTTTTTTTATAACGACTTGAATAATTCCTGTTTATTCCGACGTACACATCCAGTTACTGAATCACAATTTTTACAATGTGTCATGTGTCAGGGCCGTAGTAATTGGAAGAATGTGGTCCCTACTGACATCGATGGGAAAAAGGCAAGAAAGCATATGTTTACATATGGCATAAGAATTACGTAGATGATTGGCCAATCAGTGCGATGCGACGATGTCATGTCAAACTACTTTATGTCATCTTTATGTCATCTTGTATGTCAGTACCTAGCTTGCGGCAAAGTTGTATTAAAATATATTGTTCAAGTGTGAAGTTCGAGAACACACAAGCAAGTTAGCACGATAGGTTAAATAAGAACTGGTTGACTTACATGCATGTCAGCATTTTTCTTTAAGATTTCTTTGTATACCGACTAAGTAGTCATGGTTTTATGCAAGTATGGTCCGTGCTCAGTTTGGGCGCCATTTCAACGTTTTAATGTTGGATTCCATCGTCCGAAGATCGTGGTTAGAGTTGGTTCTTTATGTGCTGTGTTGATGTTTGGGCTGTGTCCATACCCTTTTACGCTTGGGGTTCAAGCGTGATTAGATTTGTCCATAATGAAGTACGTATTCAGTTCAGACAGTAAATTATAGCGCCAATCGCGCGCTAAAAATGGACACCGAAAGAAGTCATCACCGTACGTCCAATTATAAAATCGGTCGTTGCATACCTTCTCTACACAAACTCTTTTATTAGAACATTTTTTATCACTTGTAAATATATGTAATATTATTTCTGTATTTAACAATCTAGAATACCCAACATCTTTCAAATCTCTAGTATTTATGCATTTAGAAAATTCAAGAGATCTTAATTAGGTACGTTTATTTCAAATTCACTGTTTTATTTATAAAAGAATATTATTAAAGATTTGAAACGGAATTTAAAAAATGAATATGAATCGTCTTAAAAGTATAAAAGATTTGTTAAGTCAGCGTTTTCGCAGCTACCCCGGACTGTGTCCCCTGCTCTTGTCACACTTTATAAAATAATACATTAATCTAGGGGCGGTCGCGGCTGTCACGAGAACTTTGTAAAAATTGCAGTGTGCTTAATTAAGTTTAAATATTACGCAAATACAAATTAGATTTACTATTAGAGAATTAAAATCAAAGTTGCATACACCAGCATTACTTATTTTATTAACATTACTTATTTTATTACTTTTTCATTATTAACTCTTATATTCAGAATTATTTGTTTAGATTTTTTTAAATGTTGCCGTGCTATCTTATTCTGAATTTTTAGGTTCTACACCAAAGTCACTATCAACAAAACGAGTTTGGCAAGATGAACAGAAGTTCTCTGTCAGCGCAGGCGAGTTAAGATACTAGTTTACTCTACTACCCACCGCCACTTTTGTACAACGTGGCCTTTTCAGAATACACGGCAGTATGCCAGCATATAGTTTCCCAAGGAAATTTCATAGTCACTGCACACAAGATCAAGGAATAATTAATATAATATGCAGTATTGTCACCTAAAAATAGCATAATTTGTTAAGATTTATAGACTTTATTATCCGAAATATCTAAGAATCAAGGCAGTAAGGCGAAAACCATAGAGTAACCTCAATGATCTCAGATTTTTATGTTTCTAGAAAGTTTGATTATAACACACTTATAGAAGCAGTGAATTGTACTGAGAAATTTTTCGAAACAATAGAAACAGACGCATCTGGAGGCAATTTGCTTTTCTGGACACTGTTAAAATAAACATCTATAGTGGAACACCCCAACATCTGTGCTAGGAATAATTGTGCTGCAGTCTATGCATGCAGCATTGGCTAGGAAGAGTTACCTATTTAAAAATTTGTTCTTTTTAATAAAATAAAAGTAATAAGGAGTTTAAAGTATCGAATCTGAACATTTTTAGCTTAAATTACCAAATAAAAGAGATTTCAAAAGTGATTTCAGTTGCTTAAAGAGATTTCAAAATTACTTACTGTAACTACAGTCCAAACAAGGAGAATATTATGTGTTTAGTAAGGAGAGATGTCGACTTTATGAAATCCCTCCTATTTATATAATATATAATCGAAAAGACACCCGTCTCTATATGCTACGGTGTCTCCAGGGGCGAATACTTGCCAGGTGAAGCCTGAAAACCAGCAAATTGCTGAAGGCTTTACCTTTTCTTCGACATAGATTTAAGCATTGCTTAATCTTTAATATTGTTGTATATTTTATGTTGAAGAGTCAAGTATTTTTATTTTAATAGGTGACATTATTGTATCGTTATAAGATGATTCAACATTTGTGGAAATAGAAATTGAATATATTTTTTTTTTGGACAAAATAAATATTAATCCACTGATGACGATAAAGATGAGCACGAAGTTTTAAACATGATTTAAGTATAGGGCATCGATAAAATTTAATTCATGGCACTTTTAACAATTCTTAATGCTCTAGATGGTACTGAATTTGATTGGTTCACCAGTACAGTGGTACCTACCACAACTGCAAGTTTTAATGCAATGGGCGTGTGGTCAGTCACAAAGATTGCGAATAAGTACCTAATAAAACATAAAGTTGCTTTAAAGTGTATAACAGATATAATGAGCTATTTACGGGAAATGAGGATGTAGATGTAGGAAACGAGATAATTGAATTCATGTTAGATTTGATATTTTCAGTAGAACAGTCATTTTTTTCCGAGGCGTCACACGACTTTTTGCCGTGGATAGCTGTATACTATATTTCTTTGTGTATGTAATTTAGATCAGACTTTACCCATAGCGAAATGATTCCCAGAACATAAACAACATAAGACATGAAGAGAAAGTTGATATCAACGCCACAAGAGTCAGAATAAGGACATTGATCACATTTAGAAACATCGTGGTTTAGGTCTTTTTTGAGTGCCTTTCAACGGTGTTTGTAATCAGTGTTGCCTTGGCCCTTGAGATAAAAATAACTTTTCCTTACCAGAAAGGTTACATTGTTCTGCTAAATTTACGTTTTTTTAATCAAAAATTCTAATTATAAAAGATGCCAAAATTCTAAAAACAGAAAGTAAACCCACTCAAGGAAAACATATATATAACCAGTAATTGAATGATTTAATTTTATTTGCGTCATCTCTAAATTACTTTATTGTCTAGTTTAGGTGCATTCGTAAACTATTTAGGATTTATAATAACAAATATAGTTGAATTCACAAAATTTCGGTTTCCTTAAAAGTTACGAAAATTGCCGTAAAAACAAAAGTTCGAGAAGGTTAAAAGTTATGAAAAATGTAAGAAATGTAACCATCTGGCAACACCACGGTAACGCTGTACATAAAAACTGCGGTTGGAACACACAGATTTCAACTCCAAAACATTTGTTACTTTATCCTTTTTGGGTGTACCTGGTCATTGAATGTACTGAGAACAACTGTCTCTGTAATATAACATTACTTTGACTACATTGTTTTACGTTAAGTTCGCCTGGTCTTTGGTCGATCTTATTGATACAGATTTATTAAGCAAAATTTTCTTCTCTCACCTATCAAGAATTTGAATAAATAAATAAGGACACACACTTGTTTAATTTCCAGCCTTCGTGACATGCAATAGCTAAACGTCAGTCACTCATAATGGAATATAATATTTAGATTATGTTTTATTTTTCAACATTAGAGTAGTATAAGATTGCAAAACTATAACAGGGTCCATGTTTGTACGAGATACATTTGTTTGTGCTATCCGTGATGCAATTAAGTAAATAAATAAACACGAGGCGCCGACGCCGCGGAACGTGACGCAGCGTGGCACCCAACGACACATTGCACATTGCGATTTTTAGTTTTAACTCACTTTTCGTTCTAACATTCACAGAAGGTAATAATTTTTTTGTTACAAGAAACGAAAGTAAACTTTATACCGCTGCAATATGGTCGCTTCTTTTTTGGGGAACTAAGTCAGGTAGACGACAAAATGAAGATATAATTTGTCGTCGTTCAGCTGTTAACCGCTAGATGGCAGCACATTGATTGAAATTTCAATATAAATTCAAAACGTCGTAACTTGCAATAATAGGTACCTATTGATGGTATTGAACGACATGCCAACAAGGTAAAGTTTCAATTATATTAACAGTTCATTTGTTATTTCTTTTTAAATTTAAATATTTTTTTGTATCTGTAATTAAATTATGTATATAAAGTAAACATTGCAACAAAACGGCCAAATTTAACTAATTACCTTAGCTTACATTTTACAACATATTAGATACTGTAAACAAAACAGATTTAATATTTATGTCTAATGTAAAGAAAAAAAAAATGTTTTATTGTAAACGGCAAGTTCAAAACGTTATCAAAGGCACGAGGACCTACATAGACGATAATACAGTTTTTTTAACTAATTAAGATCATTGGTGATAATAATAACGGAATACTTTGATGAAACTTTCTATGAAATTATTTAATATTAATCAAAGGAGTTGATATTTTTTTTAAAATTTCAAAGTCGTTAACTATAACTAATGTCTATTTTTAATTTTTATTTGACGATCACGATATAATTTCTTATACTTTGGACATGTAGAGCAATTTATGCTGGAACATTATAATTGAGAAATAAACATAAGCGTAATTCTTACAATGTCGGTAAAAAGGTAAAGACATTGGAAATGGTTTCAAAATTAAAAATGTAGTATACGCAAAAGTTAAAACGGTCTGATGAACAGATATTCCTATTTAAACGATATTCACAGAGTGTTATGGCGTACATCACGAGTGGCAGGGATTCACAATAAAATGGCTCTTATCCCTTCTCCTTTTATTGTAATACATCAAGTAAAATAACGCCGTTTTGTCAGATAATCTTATTCCGTTTTAAATAATTCAAAAATGAATCTTTTTATATATCACAAAATATTCGGAAAGAAAGTAGGTAAACCTTTTTCATTAGGAGACAGAGTGATAGTGTTTATAAATATTTTATTTACATTTGTAAATTTGCGAAAGATTTTATGCGAATTTGTTCCTACAGTATCACTACACCATGAAGAGCTATTGCTTCACATTTTCAAATATATCTATTTTTTTCTACAACTCGACATAACGTATCTATACTTGCATAGAAGGATGAAACCAAAGCGAGTAGGCCGGTGATCATTGAAGCGCGGAAACTTCATTTGCGGGCTCCGCTGGCCGTGAAATGAAGTCTGCCGATATCGATGTCGTATTTTGCCTAAACGCTGATTCAGCGTTTGTCTTTGAAGGGGAGTGCAGTTGTAGCAGAGGGATATACAGATTTACTGGCGGTAAGGCACTCAGTGCTCTAGATGTCGCCATATCTGTTGTAAAACAGCACTGTTATGTTTCATATTGAACTATAGTGCATGCATACGTGCATGTCAGTGCAATCATTGGCACGGAGACCTAAATGTTAAATTGACCAACGATGCATTTGCGATATTAAGGCTCTTCCCTAGTATGGCCTCATTTGCCGCTCGTACAGGTGGCCGTAACTGTCCTTTTTAACCAACTTCAAAAAAGGAGGTTCTTTTTTTGTATGTATGTTACGCGATAACTCCGGTATTTGTGAACCGATTTGCATGATTCTTTTTTTGTTGGAAAGGGGGTACTTCCATAATGGTCCAATTTCATTTTGAAGAAAATCATCCACCTTGAAGGGTGGCTGTTTACGTATGAAGATTCATTTTCATAAATAGCGCCTAACATTAATTTAGGAGCAATTATTTTTGATTTTGGTATTTCTCCAATTCAAGGCGTTTTTCTCTCAATATACTTTGAGTAGTGAGAACCAATTTTTATTATCTCCAGTGTCAAGTCCTGTATAGTGGCGAACTAGGGGATATTTCAATAAAACTTAGCAAATAGACGTAATTCCACGTACTTTTGAGGTCGGTTTTTTTTAGTACTTTGTACTGAGATTATCTCAAACATGCTTGGAAATTTTCGATTTTCTATTGAACACTCAATTAGCCTAATTTATGTCATACTACAAATTTTGAGAACACAAATTACTTTCCGGCGAAGTCTATATTATGAAAATCTATTTTTATCGCTACTTTACTGAAATTTTTAAATCGTATCCTTGGTATAAAAAAGCCACAAGTGACGATACGTCAAAAGTGTTTTTATAACATGAAAGCCATAAAAATAATTTTTAAATTTTGTAACTCCGCTAAGCATAAAAAAATCGTCGACTGGTTTTGTCCATAGAGCATTTAAACCTGTCTCCTAAAAAGCTGTCATTTTGCCGACGTGACCTTATCACACTAACGGTGCAAAACATTTGACCATTGCATACAATATTAAAATGACTAAAAAATAAATGCGATAAGGTCAGTCTGCTCACTTTTTTTAATTTATTTTGAAAACAGTCTAACATTTAGGAAACGAAACTATTTTTCCGAATTGAAATCGCGTATATTTGTTTTTCGAACAAACCGACGTTTCGAGCCCTTTACAGGACCCATGATCACGGTTGACTAAGGTGAGACAGAGTTAAGGGAGCGAAAACCTAAGAATTCTAATATTTAATAAAAAAAATTATATGAAATGTATTTATAAAGATACAATAATAATATAATAATAATCTGCCAGGTATCCCTCACCCTTACCTGGTCTCAAACTAGGAAATTCTCTGTTACAATGAGTATCAGAGTAAAGCAATTCACTCCGTGGCATTGCCCAGAACATCTAGACCCGATCCAATTTAGAAAAGTTCTTTTCCCGAACTGGTCCTACTAAGAATCAAATTCGGGATCTCCTTATCCTGCGCCTACAGTACACGTTGGGCCACCGAGGTCGCCAGCACTTACGCATAATGTATTCGTTTTCTCGTTTTTAGTGACTTGTTTGTGTAAATATATTTGTATTTCATTGTATTAATTGAGAAATGCTCTATATAAGCCTAGTAGGAAAGAACAAGTGGCACGAAAAGTGGGCGTCTAGCTCATATTTCCAAAAATTACTTAGTTCTTGGACCTTGACAATAGTATAGTATTCAATAAGGTTAATCACCTTACGATTTGCCTTTTTGTATACTAGAGAACAAAGATAGAAAACCTGTGTTTATAGTAAATTTTTGAAGTTTTACTGTTTGAGTTCTTTTTTAATAGCTTCTCATGCGCACTCATTTACCACTCATGATTAAAAACAAACTTTCATAAAATGTCAAATTTTTGTTTTTATGCGGCTAAGACATTTGCAGCCTATTACACAGTATAATACAAAATAGCTTTCTATGTTGAATACTGAAAAATACAAATGTATATTTAACATAGAAAGCCACTAAATTAAATTGGAGCATATTTATTAATCGAAGATTTCTTCGAAACTGAGGGACTTCGAACATTTTTCATACAACGTAACGAAACAACGTACTCGGATTGTTCTTACTTTTCCTCGGAATTCAACTTTTGAGTTCATGATGGTTCATCTTTAGCAAAGGTAATTAATTAAGTTGTCAAGATTGTCTAAATGTCTAAATTGAGTTGGGAAAGTAATTTAATTATTCATCAAAATTATGTGTTGAGTAGGTCGTAGGTTGCTCAAAGCATAACTGCCTGCATTCCGAGCACAGTAATGCGGAAACCAGGATGGAGTTAAAACGAAATCTATGTGTCCGGGGTTTCTGAAATTTTCTGAAAATTCCAAAACCACGCCCCTTTACAGGACACGCCTACTATTGGTTGGAAAACGTCTACGTCTGTAGAGCTTCGGTCCAATGGCGGCGGGGTTTACGCGCAGCCGTAGCGCTACGGTTAAGCGGCGTGCGGGGTGCTACGATCGACAGACGTCGCTGCGGACCTGCTACGCCGAGCAACTGGAAAAAATGTAAGTTTTCCTTATTGTATCATTTATTTCCCAACAACTTACTTAAATCCTACTGCACGTGTTTTCATTCGTGAGTTTTTAACGATTTTTCCTTGGCATCTATGTGGCTTTAGAGTATTATACAGCTGTATATATATATATATGTATGTATGTACGCACCTACCATTATGTAACCTGCCTACCCGTGATTTTAATGGCGGGCAAAAATTGTGAGGAAGTTGTAGTAGTCTTGAGTTGCGAATAGTAGCATCACAAATCTTTCCACGGACAGTTCAAAATACGACGACTCACGTGCAGAAAATGTGCATCAATCCGTATCTTTTATTGCAGTTTTCATTGTGATCAAATACCTGCTTACCGAACGTGACTACTATGGTTATGGAATCCTCATGCCATTGTGTAGTAGACATATCATTCCATGGCCTTCTACCAATATATATTATGTGAAAAATTTTGGTAGATTCACGCCGTACTTGATCAGGGTTCTTTCAGATATACAATTTCCCGCCTCTTCTCGTTTAATAGGTGATTTCTCCTTGGTACCTATCGAATACAGGAATATTTAATAGGGTGCAATGGGGTAGTTTGCATTAATATCAGGCAATAACGTTTGACGTATAATGCCTCTTTTTTATAATAGTAAGTGACGGGACGAACAAGCCGAATGCTTAGTGGTAAGCTACATGCCTGTCCATAACAGTTGCAGTGCCACTCAGAGCTTTAAATCGCAAAAATCTGAGCCCTGTCACTAGGCCAGTCACCCTGAGATATAAATCGATAAGTCCCAAGTGCCTGTAATTTCACCAACACTCGTACCCTTCAAACTCGGAACGCAGTAAAGGTCACATTACGGTTTGGCGGCAGAAATAAGTAAGGTAGTACTTCCCTGGACAAATTCTTTCACTAGGGGCAACACTGCTACTAAAAAGACTAAAATTCAACCGTGACCATGGCATCTCTACAGAACCCCACAATATTCTTTGTTTAAATTAACAAATGTACGCGGCTTAAACCCGGAAGAAGTAGTTTTAATTTCGATGTGTAGCAGTAAAGAAAACTAAGAACTCTAACGGGGATAACTTAAGTCTGGTGTGAATGCTTGTTTCAGGTGTTAGTGTAGTACAAGTGTGAGGGCGGACGCGGGCCGCCGACATGCAGGGGCTGCAAACGGCCAAAGAGAAGGCCTCGGGCCTTTTCGCCAACAAACCACTTCTATTCAAGTAAGTTTATTAACAAATCTCCTTACAGGCTCTCACTTTTCTTACTTATTTAGCTGTCATTTGATGACTTAAATACGAAATGTGATTATGATATACAATATATTTTCATAGCAATCCGTAATCCCAAGTATGTATGCGAAATCTTGATCGTCATAAGATTACGCTATAGGTACATCTTGCCTTTTGTATATAGTGTTAATTATTAAATAGAAAATAGTATGATTATATCGCAATTTAGATATTAGAATATTACATTACACGGAACAAAGCAAAATTGCTATAAGAATGCATTAGAACATTTTATACTACTTAAGGAACACTAGTTGCTAGGTACATCCTTCGAATAAGTATGTAATCATTTCAAAAATACTACACATTTTATGTTACAGTGAAATGACGTATAAATCATAGACGAATTAGAATGAGTTGTAACTTTTATATAACTGGAAGGAACGATTAAATCTATCTATGAGTTAGTTGGCGTATTCTATAAATAACTTAGAATAATAATAATATTTGCTTTAAACATGGTATTACAGAAGTAGAAAAACAAGAACAGTACCAGTACAAACACAAACAGTGCTTCGCATCTATCAAATAGCATGCAAATGTCTAATGATAAAATGATAATTGATTACTACATTAATAAATAAGAAAGAAACAATTTACAATTTTGCATATTAAATATGTCAAAAATTGCAAAAAACACATCTCTTTTACAATAATGTAAAATTATTGTTCTAAATATTTATACACACTTTAAAAATCTGTAATAAGTAACTCATCGTCAAAATAAAAGTATTTTACTACAGGCATAAGGTATCTTTTACAAGAAAATTTCGTTTGTAAATTCTAATAAAGTTCCGACGGCCGCGACGCGTTATCCTGTTCTGATTTGACAATATTTCAAACGAACGGATATTGAACTACAATATAGCGTACAAATACAGTTACGTTAGGTTTTAACGTTTTCCTTCGTTGTTTGTTAGTTTTTACTAATATTTTTGTTACTTTATAATATTTTTAACGTTTTTGTAACATTCTTATAATTGGATACAAAGATCGAATAAACTTAAGGAAAAATTGCTTCGATGCGGCTGGACTTCAACCAGTGACATATTCGTTTAACGCATGCTTCGCTCTCCCAGCTCTACGGGACGGGGAAATCAGCAAACTTTATGAAATTTTTCTGTGCTTACTGCAGATTTTTGTTTTTGGTTTTTTTGCCGCAGCGCCACCTGTGAGAAAACTGTGAAAGTTTTTTCTTCACTCAGCTAGGTACCTTCACAGCTACCAGCGGCTGACAGGAGATGTTTATTTATTAATATTTATTTATATATTTTTTTGTGAAATTTTATAAATACACTAAATTTCTTCTTAGTCCGTCGACCTCATCGTCATTTTTCATCAGTTGAGATGGAGAGGTCACATGCCGCATTTATTTTTTTTTAAATGAAAAAAGAATTAAATGTAACCGTATTTATTTTCCTCTTCTGATACGTATTGTCTGTTTGTGCTTATAATATACGTCGCAAGTATATTTTGTTTCGTCTTGTTCACTCATAGTTATGACCTGACTCAAATTGATATACGTCACATTAAGTTTGTAAATGATTAATTTCATTATTATAAACTTTGTTACGAAGATGTTGCGATCAAGATTTGTTCATCAAGAAAAATTGAAACGAATGATAAAATGAAAACGAAACAAATAGAACTAGAAAATGCTTGAGTTTAAAATTAAAGTCTCAAAATAAACATTTATTTTTATTATGCCCATGTTTTAGTGAAGTGTTCAAAAATAGAAAGGACTAAATTAATTTTAATACAGAAATAAAACTAGCAATTTCAGTATCTCACCAATTGTGTGAAATAACAATAAATAAGCGAAAAAACGGCAAATGTAATAGTTGACGGCTGATAATATTGACAGCGGATGAAACTGGAAGAGGGGAAAATGCTCGCTCTAACTAGCATTGTTATTGTTATTGTTTTGCAGTTAAATAATAATAGTAATAAGTTTCAAAAGTTATTTATATCCGCTTGTTGGATCTGGACATCGTCGATGAAAAACATGCAGTATTTCATAATATTTTAAGAAGTTATTCTTCCATACAATAAGAACTACTTTCACTACGGGGACACCCTTAAAATTAGGTTAGATTATAGGTATTAGGTTATATTTACAATCACTTCGTTTATAATAAAAAATAACACTCTTTAACTAAATATAACCAGCAAATTTTTACCTGTGTACAAATATAGCACGCTATTAGTTTACAATAATTACAATGCGTTAAAAATATAACTATCTCTTATGTGTAATACCTACATTCATTATCATAAATATGAAGTAATATAAAAAAAAAGACATTAAAAAACAGCGTTTGGTGTGTCCCTTTTAATATCACTGTCGAAATGAAGAGCGAATATTATTCAAAGCGCTAAACACCCATGGTACATTAAAATGTACTAAATATAGCAAGTATACCCTTAGTATGAAAAACGCAGCTGGGATATTTTTAAGTATTTTTTTTATAATATCAAGTGACGGGATGAACAAGTCGTACGCCTGCAGGTAAGCAACACACCTGTCCGTAACAGTTGCAGTGCCACTCGGAGCTTTAAATCGCAAAGATCTGACGGGCACTGCCACTGCGCCCGTTACCGTGAGACATAAGCTAACAAGTCCCATGTGCCTGTAATTTCACTAGCACCCTTACCCTTCGAAACCGGAATACAGCAATGCTGACATTACTGCTTGGCGGCAGAAATAGGTAAGGTGGCAGTACTTCCCTGGACGAACTCTTTGACAAGGAGCTCTACTGCTACTAAAATTTTCTTTTTTTCCTAGATACCTTATAGTCACATAGAATATAAAAAGCTAAATTTGAATGCAATATTTCCATTATAATGTAAACTAAGCGTTTAAGTGCTCATAGGAACAATATTATCAGCGGATCACTTCATACAATACATTATGTACATTTTGATGTACACTGGTAGTTAGGAGGTTATAGTCTGTGGCATGTTAGAAATATAGAGCAAGTTGCGCTAAATATTTTCAAAAAAACAATCAAATAGGTCGCCGCCGTTAATCTTTAATAACGTTGACAGCGGATGAAGTGTTATAGAGGATATGCTCCGTCTGTGTGTATCTAACAAGCACCACTAATATAGGGTGATCAATCATGATAGATCCTTTCAGGTTTTTTCGTTAAAGTAAAAAGGAAATTTGACATGTGAAATGCTTAACATTTTTAATATAAATACCAGGTGTAACTAAAACTAAATAACTGTAGACAGAAATAAAAGTTCTTTTCCCAAAAATTATTACCAACCCTACCATTGACTTACAGTTATATGGACGTCGGGTCCGCGCTAAAAAGTGTCCGCACTTGTAAGGCGCTAAAATCGTATACAGAGCGCGACACTCCGCTTTAATCTTCATTTGTTCTACTGACAGCGCGGTACTGCCATGACATTACAATTTAAATTTCGAATAGGTTGACTTGGGACATTTTTTTCGTGGTTTTTGTATTAGACCCGTCGTCCATTTATTTGTAAGTCAATGAACCCTACATACATTTGTGTAGCAGCAGCGATTTGTTCGGAAATCGAAAACAGTATTGGAAAAAAATAATACTTCTGGCTAAAGTTGTTCAAATTCATTATAGTTTCATTATCGTTATTTCAAAATATTTCTACTGTCTTGTAAAATTGTAGCAATATTCATGATTATGATGATAAAATTATTAATTATATAGAGAGAAAATATTCTGCTTGTTTCAACTGAGGTGTAATATACAAATGAATAAGTTGGTTGGAACATTAGTTTTCTTTACCTTTTAGTCTTTTGTATTTGATAATGATCATAATTTCTAGTTTTTTCTATTTTTTTTTTATACATTTGAGATCTACTGACAACGCATGATTGAGTACATACCATTCGTTATTTTATTGTACAGTCAATTTTGAATTGAACCATTAGAGCAGAAATATTATTTAGCTGGTTGACAATTATTTCAACCCTAAATAGCTACGCTCCGAGCTAGATCACTCGTTGTGGATTAGATAATGGTGTAATAGTAATAGCAATAACATTTTCCAACCTTCGGGACAGGGTAGGCGTCCAATTAGCCATACTGTCAGATCTTAGATTTATATTTTTCTTAAATAATTTAATTTTCAGACTTTTTCGCGGGAAACTTGTCTTTACGGTGGCCATTTTAAAAATAGATCGACAATAACATTGACTTACAATTAGGACGTCGGGTCCGCGCTAAAAAGTGTCCGCACTTGTAAGGCGCTAAAATCGTATACAGAGCGCGACACTCCGCTTTAGTCTTCACTTGTTCTATTGACAGCGCGATACTGCGATGACATTACAATTTAAATTTCGAATAGGTTGACTTGGGACATTTTTTTCGTGGTTTTTGTATTACACCCGTCGTCCATTTATTTGTAAGTCAATGGACAATAAAATTAGACTACGATGAATTTTATCTGTAAAATTTCAAAAAGCGAACCGCTAATAAGTGTTATAGCGGTCATTTATTAGTGAAGCATTTAATACTTCCGGAATGTTATGACTGATAAATATTAAGTTTTTAAATCACTGATAAAAGTTTTGCTGATGTCGTTTAATAACTAATTTTAAATGTAATTTTAATGTTAAAAGTTGGGGTTTTGATAATCACAATAAATAGAGATTTTAATAAAAATATAATCCAAGCCGTAGTTCTCCCAAATCGACTGAACTCAATAAATAATACGATTACGGCAGCCCTGGCGCAGCGGAGTGCGCAGCGCTGATAACAAACAGACATCATCCGGATTTGTGTCGTCATGCGGACTTCTTACCCTTCGCAATTTGTACGAACCATCACTAGAACGTTTGTGGTATTATCATCTTGATGAAACCGTAGTTTGTTACTGATTTATTATTGATGGCAAGCAAGTGTTTTTGAGAGTTGATACGAATATACCTCCCAATACGAACTGCTTGACTATACCTTACTTAGACTTATCATGTGGTATTATTTTGTTGTAGAAACCGTAACTAATTATAACGTTTAGCACAATTAGCACGTTTTCGGCAAATTGAATTTAGCGTAATGATTGTTAAAATGTGTGAAGCTGACAAACAATAAACAAAGGCAAGTTTGGTGTACTTACTACAAAACTGTTATAAGACTTTATCTGTTCTTTCTAGAACTCAAAACATTGACTCAAAATAAACTACCTATTTTCTATTACCTCGTCTGACTATATTCTAAATTTATATTCTAAAACTAAAATAAAACGTTATTTATATGATTTATACACAAAGGCTACACACAATACATTGTCTTGTTTCTCATTCTAGCTCTAAAGTTTTAAGCCCATAAATTGCATAGTGGAGAACGGAGGAAGGGTAGAGCTTCATTATTTAGTCCGTTTAAATCGCTAAGTCCTTAAAAGACATTAGCAGGCTTTGCAACGTTATCGCGAACACAAAAGAGATTTGCTAAAAGAGGGGCCAGTCAATTATTGCTATAATGTTTAGCTTTTAGGAGATTATATTTTGATGTCTCTATTCAATTTGTCTGCATTACGAAACAATAATTTCAACTTAAAAATTGTTTTTTTTTTATAATAATAACTTACGGGACGAACAAGTCATTCGTCTGATGGCATGCGACTTGCCTGTCCATAACAATTGCAGTATCTCTCAGAGCTTTAAATCAAAAATATCTGTGAGGCACTGATACAGCGCCCACCGCCCTGAGACGTAAGTTGACAAGTCCCATGTGCCTGTAATTTTACCAGCTCCCTTTGAAACCGGAACGCAGTAATGCTCACATTACTGCTTGAGGACAGAAATAGGTAATGGCAGTACTTCGACTACTTCTGTACGCACCTACATGCTCCATCGTCGACCTCATCTTCACACCTTCAGAGGAGACGAAGGTACAATACGCGCTTATCATATAATTAAGAAAAATTCTAACACAAATTTATTATAAAGACAGTAGATAACTTTGTCTAGATTTTGAAAATGTTTTTTTATGACTCCATGAAATTTATCAGCTTTTATATTCAACTTCAACTTCAGCTTTATATAAAAAAAAAAATACTTTTACACATCTATAATGTCATTTGAATGAACATCAAACAGAAAGCATTTTTTAAATAAAACAAGTTTCGAATTCATGAAACATCTCCTTTCATTGTTTTTACATAAATATTTTTTCAAACGAAGGTCGTCGATTATTTTTCCTCTCATTGTCCTAGCGTCAGCTTCGTCCTGGCTGAGAGGCTACGACAGCTAAATACATACAGCACTCACGCTAATTGTTTCCGCCATTTGAATATTGCTGGGACAATTACCCGATTGGTCCAGCAGGGCCCCGGGTACTCCGCCGGGGTCCGGGGCGCGGGGGCCCTAAATTAATTGCTCTCTGCCACTTTGTTTTATTTGAGTCTGAACAGAACAATAAATGACGTGTTGAGAGAGTTTGTATGTGTTCAATAATAGTTGTTAGGGCCTCAAATGTATTTCGGTCGAATTAATGCTAATTTGAAATGTTGTGGGATTTTAATTTGGTAAGTAATTTTTTTAAGTTATGCTTTCTGAGAAGGCACTTAAAAATTTTAATTAAAAAAAACTAAGTCACAGAAAATAAAACTCATTTATAGAAAACATATAAATAGAGATGGAAGTTGAAGTGTTGCTCTCTTAAGCAAAATATTGTGAACGTTTGAATTTTTCCAAAGAAATCAATTCTCAAGGCGGAAATTGATATTTCCTCAATTTATAAGATATTGTCCTTGAAACCAATCATATAACCAATTCTGCCTCTATCCATTCCTGATATACATATTTTGTTGAATTTATACATTTTATGATTCCTTTCACAGTTTTCTTTAGGTAACAACGACGTCTGTACAGACTTCTGAAATTTAAGATACATATATCCACCCAAGTTGGAACTCATATTCACTAAGATATATGTATTTATTTAATAAATAATCCTAATATTTACCTTAGTGGTTTGGAATGTACGTTTATGAATTACACTAAAAAATGTTAATTAACTTTTTCTTTGAAAGTGAAATGAAATATTATTTACTTAAAACATCAAGCCGGTGGCCGTAAGACGGAACATACCAAATAATAGAATACATATTTTACTTGATGAAGCATGCAAATTTTTTCTTAAAATTAATTTAATTATGCTCAAGAAATAATTAGACTATTAATACTAATAAATTAATAATTATCAATGTCAAACAATTAAATATTATACATAATACATCAAGTACTTTTTAACTTTGTAATAATTTTTGTCTTGAAGCATACACAAAGTCTATTTCTAAATATGTGCTTGTATGTATCAATTTAGCACTTTATTTTCAAAATCATCGTCACATAAACGCATATTAGTATTGGAAGACAGTAATTATTTAGCTGATCTTTTCATTCAACATCATAGACATTGGCAGGGGTGTCATGTTACAGGGTATAAAATACAAATACCCTGAAGCTTATGCCGTCGGGGGTTTAGTGAAATTTTAATGACATGCCTTTGTGGCTTCACCCAGGACCGCCAATTAAGAATCTTTAGTGACGCTAATGAAGCATTATAATGTGTGATGGAAAGGTACAGTTGTAGATACACTATCATTTCATTTGTTTGAACAGTTGTATTGTGGTTCTTTGAATCAGGGAAGAGACAGATAAAATGTATCTAAACAGAGTTTTCTTGTAGAGACAGTACTATAAACATCATTAATATCTTCATGAACTTCTGCTGGACGTACGTAGACTCATTTCAAGGTCAACCTCTAAAATATCTTCAATTCATAGATAAGCAAATTAGACTTCAAAATGTTATATTAAACTGCTCATTCATAAGCCAGACTCCCCTGAGAAGAATGAGCACAAATTCTTGGGGTTGCTCTCTGTAAATAAACATTTGTACATATTTACTATTTACAATATTATTTCAAACAATACACAAAACGTGCATCGAAACTATCGTGACTACATGCAACAGCGAAACGGGTCACTACCACGGATTTTTGTCATCCAAGTACGCAGAATCTGTATAATAAACCCTTAGTACAAAGTTTTTGTCTCATTATAGTTTTAAGCCTTGTGAATTGCCATTCACAAGGTTTAAAATTCAACACTTATCAACCCTGTAGAAGCGTATACATTACACCTTAAATGAATTGGTGACTTTATGAAGATGATTGTCAAATCTTTGTTTCTAAATATGAGTTGTTTTTTCCGTATTCAAGCTTGTTTATTATTTCATACATTTTAGGGTTCAGATGTGTATAAGTCGATCTACATGTTGTGTCTTAAGTTCGTTATAATACGTTTCAGGTTTAAAAAGGATCGACTCATATATTTCGCTCTTTCATATACAGAATTGTTCCTAAATATTGCTACATCTTCAAAAATTGTGACGACCCTGGATGAAGCGGTCCCGGATTCGATTCCCGGTAGGATCAATTTTGGTTTTTGTCTGGGTGTTCTTGGCTGTTCTGGTACACATAGTACAGGGAATAAACTTAACTGCCTCCGTGGCCGAACGGTTACCACGCTGGACTGCCACACAGAGGTCCCGGGTTCAATTTCCGATATTTAATGACCTACATTTATTTCTCTCGTGATTTTGAGGGCAATTTGTGGTTGTATATGTGTATAATCATGGCACCCGTGATACAGGATTTGTAGTGCGAGGTTATTTTAAAAAAAGCCCTAGCTTGTTGTATGGCACACGATAAGCATCTGACTCCATATCCTGGTAGTATATATACTGCACGTGTAGGCGATTCTCAAAGTTTTTTTTTCACAAAAACGTGTACAGGGTTAAGAGCACGTCAAGCTTGTCACTAAATTCAACTGTACACTGTTTAAAATAAGAACGGTCCAAACTCCTAGGTGTCAAACTTGATGTGTTCTCGAATTGACGACATATGATGCACGCCTCTTAACGAACTTACAGGTTTTAAAGTCACCAATTGACAATGACTTGCACGAAGTATAAAACACATAACATACAATATGAAATTAAAAACACGAGATATAATTGAACGAAATGTTGAATCGAACTTCATAAAATGTGTTACAGCTTTTTCCATCAAAATTGTGAGTTATGTTCGTACACGTAAAGGTCCATACCATGTTCATGCCTATGTCTGCCGCCAAGCACTAATGTGAGCATTATTTATTGCATTCCAGTTTTGAAGGATATGGGTGCTGATGAAACTACAGGCACATGGGGCTTTTCAACTTTATGTCTCAAGGTGACGGGCGTAATGGCACTGCAACTGTTATGCATAGGCGTGTCGCTTACCACCTAGCACACGACTTGTTCGTCACGTCATTTTATATCGTAAAAAAAGGACTCATGTCCTTAGCTCTTGAATGAATGAAACATACGTACAATCAATTGTGTAGCTCTAAAACGATCCGGCATAAAGCAAATAAGTAGGTTAATCTTGCCACACTTCAACAAACAGAAGGCTCGTCAGTTCGGCGATGTGACAACGTCATCCGAATCGATGGGCGCCGAAACGTCTGGCCGGCGGGACGGCGAGGCGCCGCCTGTTCTGCCGCCGTTGCTGGCGCCGGGGGGCCGACGAAGATAAATCTCACAGAACTTTCTATATTTGCCCGAAAATCTACAAAATATCATCCCCGCTAAACGAGACGGTGACTCATATGGTTAGTTTGTATTTTGCTTTTTATGGAATAAGCCACATATCAAAAGTGCTTAAATCACGTGAAAGTTATAAAAACAATACGAACTACATACAAATTTTATAACTCGTTTGTAAGCATAAACATTTTTATCCGACTTATTTCGCTTGAGGAATCTTTAACCTCTCTCCTAAAATGTTGTAATTTTGCAGATGTAGCCTTATTACCAAGGGTGCGATGTACATTTGTCAATGTCATAGGAATATATTATTGTGGATTTAAATTTCAAATACAGGTTACAGATTGCAATGCTGTTTTGCTATCTAAATCGTCTCACCCAATTCATAAATAATTCAAATGTTATTGAAATTTAACGTAAATGAATTGATGGGTACTAGTGACTTATTAAATTACCGTAACGATGATAATTGAAAAAGGTACGTAATTATAAACAGTTTTTCATTATTTTATGTGAAAGAAAGCTTAATTAACTTCAGCTGGGGTATTGTCAACGAAGATTTATAATGTGTTTATATGTCTATTGACAATTACCTTGTTTAAACTTATTAGCTAGTATGGTTTAACAGATTGGGCTTTGCTTCTATTTTGCATGTGGTTGTACTTAATATTGATTTTTATAAGCAACAGAAACTTGCTCCAAATTATAAAACAAGCTCTTAAATCAAGTGAAACTGTAGAAATAACTTGTTCAAAACTCTATAGTTTTATCTCCATTATTTTAAGCTCCGCTCTCCATTATTATAAGCCATAAACAGTAGTTATTTACTATTTTTTCAAGATTTTCTCACTCGATAATAATAGCAAAATGTTTCGTCCTTTGGGACAGGCTAAGGCTAATTGGCCATATAGCCAGTTCTTAGATTGTAATTTTTCTTTAATAGTTCAACTTTCAGACATATTTTTGCTGGAAATCGTTATAATTATCTTTACGGTAGCCATTTTGAAACTCTCTCTCACTCGTTACCATGGTAGTTAAGAAGTTATTATATTTTAAATTCTTTTCGCTAAGGAAAAGGCAAGGCTTTAAAACCATACAGCCAAGTCTTGTTGATTTTTCTTTCGCTAAATTTAGGTAGATAAGCACACGCTATATCTTCTGTTCATTACCTACATATATTTTATAAGCATTATAAGTCTCGTATGTTTTTGACTTTATTTGTAATTTTATTTTAGTGTGTAAGGATATTTCATGTTTAACTTTTATTCAGTCTTTTTACTCATTTCCTAGACTAGTCCTAAAGGCATACAGTGGTTGATGTGATTAATTAAAAAAAACTTTGTTAGTCGAGTCCCTCATTACGGTCTAATCTGACGGTGTAATGAGAATTGTAGCAAAGGGCAGAGATTTAATTCGGAACGGTCGGCGCGGACGCAAGGGGCGGCTCCAGCGCCTAGATTAATCCTACTTCAAAGGAAACTCTGGCTGTATAGACTAATATACCTGTGTACAGATATCTACTATGTATATGTATATAGAGACATGCAAATGAGCATTGCCTATACCAAATTTATTATTTTCATAGTTGCCTTTATAGACTTAAATTTATACCAGGGTACTGCTTTAACTGTCTCCGTGGCCGAATGGTTACCATGCCGGCCTGTCACGCAGAGGTCCCAGGTTCGATTCCCGGGCCGGGAGAAATATTTGAATGGCCTACATTTATTTATCTCGTGAGTTTGGGTCTAATTTGTGGTTGTCTATGTGTGTGTACATGGCATCCGCGACACAGGCTTTCCCTAGTGCCTAGTCTATGTTGAGTGTGTGCGTTATTATTATTAAAAAAAGGTTTTTCTGTTTCTCTAGTGTTCTCGATTTTATTATAATGAATGACTGTAATGAGGAACGAAAATTATTTTTATGAAATATTCGCTCGGTAAGTTGCAGTTAGAGTTATACAAATTATAAAACTTGATTTTCGAAAAATGTATACTTTGGAAAGTTTAAAAATCACGTAGTTTTATGTGTCGCTAAGGTTAAGTTTTATAGAAATATCTAAACCTCAATTTGAACCAAATCTCTCATTTAGTCGATAGAGTTTAATTTTTTTATGATACTAAGTAATGGGACGAACAAGTCGTACGCCTCATGGTAAACGACACGCCTGTCCATAACAGTCGCAGTGCCACTCAGAGCTTTAAATCGCAAAGATCTGAGGTGCACTACCTCTGCGCCCATCTTCATGAGACATAAGTTGAAAAGTCCCATGTGCCTGTAATTTTACCAGCATACTTATCCTTCAAAACCAGAACGCATTAAGGCTGACATTACAGCTTGGCGGCAGAAATAATTAAGATGGCAGTACTTACACACTCACAGGAGCTCTACTGCTAGTAATAGCTGAAATATCTCATGATATTTATTATTATTTTATTTTAATAGTTATCCATTAATTGTATTTCATTGTAGTAAGATGCTTACTATTATACTTACGTCTTACAAGTCTTAGGGTCATATTCCAGAACTCTACTCAATGCTCAAGTCAGGATTTGAGTATGGTTTAAAGCACTCGAAATCATACCCAAGTCCCTGCCAGGGTCGTATCTCCAGTGCTTGAAATCATATTCAAATCCTGACTCGAGCATTGAGTAGAGTTCTGGAATACGACCCATAGAGTCCTAAATGTAGGGCCCTAACGGAAAAACAGTGCTGGGAACGCATTGTGTTTTCCTGCACATACTGAGTTGCTGACCCTTTTGTTATCACAGGTGGCACCATCGCAGAGTATCTCTGTACTTAGTGTTCTTGTTTAGGTTAATAATGGCGATACCTCTATTCAACACTATGCCAATTTTAATGTTGCACCTGTGTTTTTATTTTGATTTCAGTTTTTCTTTTTGACAGAATTCGTTTTTTGTTTTTTTTTTCGAATTTTGTATTTTATTTCTTTATTTTTTTCATAAAATTCGGGAAGTTTAATTGCGGAAAATAAATATGGCCGTTTACAAAAATAACAGAAAATGACCAAAAAATAAAGTTGGCGTATCACATTGGAAGTATCGATTGGTGCTTTAACTTTTTTTCTTTGTTTTGCTTACTCATTAATGTTTCAAAGTTTTGATTGTTTTATTTTTCTTCTGCTTGGTTTCGTTTTTCTGTTCTGATATCATACGTGGTAGTCAAATAAATGATTTTTTTCTTTTTCTTTCTCTTATAAGTTAAAAAATAGTTAATTTTAAAAAACAAAGAAAAACAAAGAAATCCTACTTACATTGCTGGTCGCTACGTAACGAGCGATGGATGACGCCAGAGGCCAAACAGACGTCGAGGCGCCTCATTCCGGCGTTCATCTCCAAGCGCTTGCAAAACAAATAATGTGACTCCGTAGTGTAGAGTAATCAATATTTCGTACCGGCTCAATATACATAAAAAACATCAGATACAGAATCACATAATTCGATCTGACAATCTCCTTGTTTTGAAATATGTTAACAACTGTGCGATTCGAATGATATAAGTTAAAAACATTTTCATTTCTATTACGCTTGATATGCGAGTAAATCTGATAAAGCATTGAACCTTCTGTAAAAAAAAATTGCAAGTTCTGAAGGTATCCGCTTCACCGACATACTATCAGACTACTCTGATGCTTCATTCCTTTGCTGATGATGTAGGTGAAAATTTAAATAACGGTTTTAAGCAGATTGAATAGTGCTACAACAAATTGTTTTTTACGCTAAATACAATTAAGTGAAGAAAAAACAGATATTTTTAACTGGTTCTTTCGTACCTGAAGCAATGTGTCAATACTTTGAGTGTAATTTTCCATAAACAATAACTGATAATGAACATGAAACAATTACTTTAATCAATCACGAAAACCAAAGCACTTGATAAATAGCTAATATTTTTATTGTCCCAATGTGAATTATTGTTATTACAGACTTAGTCTAATATTTTCCAAACTCATCGTGATTATTATTTATATATTATATATATAAGTGATAGATGTCTTTAAAATTATATTTAATTTTTATTTATTTTGTTTTATTTTGTTGGGGACCTTTCAGCTAATTTTACAAGATTGATTTAAATATGATCAATGAGATGCTAATTAAGAGCTTTCACAATTATTATGAACATAAGAAAATAAAACTAGAATAACAACTATCGCATCTACGATAACGATAACACAACAACCGCCGTATCAGTCACTCGATAAGAAGTTATTAATTAGTCATTATAGTTTTTATATTCTTAACGCTATTGCAGAAAAGGTCTACGCGATCGTCATGGTTGAGTTGGCAAAATAAAGTTCGTGGTCTTGGTAGAACTAAAATTAGTTCGACTATAATGGAACATGGAGCAAATTATGCTTACGTCCTAACTACAAATATGAGTAAAATATTACTGAGGAGCTGTGGGTAATCAATCTTACTCTATGCAATGTTTTTAAAATTCAATAGTTAGCGTCATCGTTGAGGCTTGCTACTCTTTATATCGACATCATCCATTTCCGATATATCTTTCGATACTGTAACATCTCAGTATTAGATCAGTATCAGATTCAAAAAGACGACTCTCTACAGTGCGTTCTACTCTACGTCGACTTTTACGTCACATTCGTGATATTGAGTGCGCCGCTGTCTCCACTAATGTTCGTCGTGTGCAAATATTTGAGCGGTAAGACTTATTGATCACGATCATGGCGCTCTCAACGGCGCTTCCGTCACGTCTCGAGTGCCTGTAAGCGCCCGACGTGCAGCTCTGCCGTGACTTCAAACATGTCCATTCAGCGAAGTGCTGCGATTTTAACCGCACGTTACTTGACCAACTTATATTATCTAGTCTTTTTTTTGTAAGCCCAATTCAGGTGTAATGTTTTACTCACTGTTATATTAGTAACCACAATGAATTTTAAGGTATTCGGATGTATTTAAATTGATTAGAAGTTTCCAATACACAACTTGTCTACTAATAGTAGTAATCTTGTCAACTAATAGATTTTTTGTGGAGAGAAAAACTTTTTATTTTGAATTTAAACATTCGTTCCTGAGAAAACCTTCAGTTTAAAATATTTATTCGATTAAAATAGTGTTCCAAATTATTAAAATAGTTTTTCCTTAATAATTATTATGATAATTATCCATTGAATTACAAACACTACTTAAGCATGAAGACACCTTTGGGAAAACGTCTTGGTATATGACTTTTTTAAGATTGACATTTGCCACTTTTGGATATGTCTCTGATACAAACACATGCCACGACATTGCTAGCGGTTGCATTTTGTTGTTCCAATTAATTTGACATTTATCTAAATAATAATAATAATAATAACAATAATGATAATAATGACGAGGGTCTCGTGAAAGCTGAAACCGAGAAACGCCGGAAGTATCTCGACCTGGCGCACGAGATCACCGACATGTGGGATGTGGCCTCCACTGAAATAATCCCAATTGTTTTGTTCGCAAATGGGTTAATTCCAGTCAGCCTTTCTAACAGCTTGAGGCGGTTGGATTTCTGTGGCGTGTCGCTTCCAGCACAAATGCAGAAGGCGGTCCTGCTCGATACGGCACGTATTGTTCGCCGATTCTTGGACCTGAGTCCCTGACCCCGGCCGACTGTGCCATTGCCGGGAAATACCGCCTCTCCCATTTAAAAATTCAAAATTATTTTTTTAGGCCTTGGGAGAGGCGAGAGTTTAAAATAAATACGATAATAATAATAATAATAATAATAATAAATTTATTTCCTTCACACACAATTTCAACCATAAGACTAGAGGGCAAGTATTTTGTTGTGTGTGTGTGTGTGTGTGTGTGTGTGTGTGTGTGTGTGTGTGTGT
>NW_020653726.1:5943133-5948950 GCF_003589595.1 Hyposmocoma kahamanoa
GTGTGTGTGTGTGTGTGTGTGTGTGTGTGTGTGTGTGTGTGTGTGTGAGTGAGTGTGTGTGTGTGTGTGTGTGTGTGTGTGTGTGTGTGTGAGTGAGAGTGTGTGTTTGTGTGTGTGGGAATTAACTATAATGGAACATGAAGAAGGTTTTCGGTTTACTCATATGACAAAGTCAATAGCCTTTTAGTGACCACGTTCTTACATTTTAGAGGATAAATATGCAAATCACCATTACATCCCTTATTTAAGAAGGGCCCGAGGAAGCCGAAGAAATGATGGGCAAAAATCATTATATAATGATAATTTTATGATAATTATCACTTCGAATCCTAGTTTTAGTGGTTGGAGAAGGTTGCTTTAACAATATTTTACATTACAATTCGATGATGCAGTTCATAAGTGTCACATTCTGCAGAGTTCGGAGTCGATTGAATTTCCGGGCGGTAACGATGTTGGCCAAACGTCGCCGGAAATACCGCTAATGCATGTCAATTGTGCGCCCTCACTTTGTTAGCCCTCCCTTTCTCACCGCCCGAGCCTTTTAGCGACTAACACTGTTTTAAAATTTAATAAACAAGTTTATAATCGATCTGCCCGTCAAAGTATGTCTCGCAGTACTCAGACTAACACTGCAATAAACTTGCATCTAAATATTGTTTCAATACTACCAATCTCGAAGATACTAAATCGACTGGACCAGAATACGTTAATAGACATCTTTTGAACTTAGGTATATATAGAGCAGATTCGCACGTTATACCTACAGAACCTGTTAATCAGGTATGTTTGCGGAAGCTCATACGGATGGATTTCAAGCCATTCTCAGAAAGAGAGCTACCTCAAAATTAAACTATAGCCGTGGCAGCATAAATGATATTCTTCGCGTTATAGTTGAATCGCTGAAACCCTAGTTGCCTGCCCAATTATGCTCCATTGTATGAAATTGTAGTCTAGTTTAATGTATGCTCTTTTATTTTGTTTGTTTACTTTTTTGGTAGGTATGTGATTTGTAAAATCTGAGATAACTGCGTATGTGATTCAAGTAAATAATTTTGTATTGTCTGAAATAAATGTTTTAATTTTTATTTGATTATTGCACAATAGGGAAAATGCTACAGGATTATTTTCAACTTGCTCTTAACATGTCATTAATATAATTATAATAAACAACTTTTGTACGGAGATTACAACTGCGGGTCAAAGTTTTCGGCCGTCGTTACAACGTTGTGTCAACTGCTCCATCGATCTGTATGTGAAATAAAAAAATAATTGTGTAAGATTTCAAAACTAATGCAACAAGAGTTTGTGTTAGGAAAGCGGGTTATTAAAAAACCGTGTCGGTATATCTCGAAATAGCTGTAGTTATAGTTTCCGCCTATATTCATTTCTCGTCACCCTAGTTGTCACCGCTCAGTTTCGTTCGCGACAAAGGGTTGCACTCTCAGATTGCTTAATGGACAGTGAAGGCTGAGATAGCAACGTGATAAATCACCAGCGTGATTACCGGGCCATTATCTAAAATATAATCTCGGGGGCTGAAAGTAAAGTTGTTGATGTAATTGTCAGAGACGCGGGAAACGCTCTCTAATAGGCGAGGAAGTGAGAACTCCTCAGATTGGGATTTTAGAACGTTGTTTAAGTTAACTGTTTAATATCGTTAACGTCTAATGGTGTCTTCATTTTGGTTTCGCTTGGTGTTAAATGACATTAAGTTCTCTACAAGCTCATGTTATAGGTATTTTATAATGCGTAGTATTTTTTTTAGGAGACAAGAGAATCCTTGAATGGGTAATTATTCTCTACTATGAAAACAACTCGTAAACTCTTCTACGTACCGGTCGACGCGGCGTGGACCGATGACCTGGTATGAGAATCCTTTGAACGAAAGCAGCGCTAGACAGATCGCTGCGGAGATGATTGGGGGAGGTCTATGTCTAGCAGTGGACGACTTACGGCTGAACTGACGATAATAATGTAAACAACCCTGCCGCTTTTTACATTTAGACATCATCATCGTTTTAATACTTACGGCTGAAAATCACCCTAAGAGCCGTGTCAAAGTGAAACCTGCAATATTCACTCTGCTAGACCAATTTACGAGGTGTATTGCGGCAAAATTAAGTTGTGTCGCCATCGCAACATTCCCCTCGCATATCGATAGGCGATATACACACGCATTGCACCCCCGGAGTCGATCGGCGGCAAACAAATAAGCAGTATTGCAAAATCGAGTATATTGCGCAGCAGCCCTGCAATTGCGCTCAGACTCCTTTGCGAGAGACTTACAAAGGCTTCACTGTGTCGCCACACAGACGGAACTTAATGAAGTAATTACAAAAACGTTAATACAAACGTTTGGTGCTTACTGTGGTTTTGAAATTGATATTTTAATTAACTGTAAACTCACTAATAATTAGGGAGCACATTTTACAAATCAATTAGACAAAAGAATCGGAGACGATATGAAAGTATAATTATAATGCAATAGGTTGGTGGTAGAGTACCTACATTAGTTTGTTTTTATTTTATGTGTTATTCCAATTATAAAAGCCTTATTCGAAGTTGTGAAATTCGAATAAGGCTTTGAAATGTCGTTCTGCTTTTTAATTTTCTGATCTGTATAGGAATTCCAACAAAAACCCCATTCCCAGTAAAAATAAAAGTCAATCGCTCCACCAACTCGAACAAGCGAAACACTTTACATCGTATTGAAACGCTGGCTCAGTATTTAAATGGATTCCCATTTGTAGTCCCAAAACATGAAAATAGCGTAGCCCTTAAAGAGAGAGGGGGAGTATAGAGTTGATAAAGTGCGCCAGCCGACAAGCTATGCAAATTTAGAAACTGCACTCTTGCAAAATGCAAATGCTTGCGTTGAAGATTTAATTTGCTTCCTTAATTTGTTAAGTGAGCTAGTTTTAATTTCATGGTGGAGTTTTTTACAATAATTTAATGTTTGTCTATATTTGTGTTAACCTCAGTGTTGGATTCCGATTTTCTCTAAACAACCAAGAATATGTCATTATTTTGACCAAGCGGCGCGGATATAGAAAAATAGCGAAATATTTGTTGATAAAACACAGCTCTCTTCTGCTCCGCTTTGTTATATAATGGAAAGGGAACTAAGTCATCGTCCAAGGTTTGACGTATATGATGATAGTAAAGAAATAGAATTATTTTTGTCTCAAAGAAATAATATATTGTAATGCGTAGAATATATTATTTCCTTAAGACTTCATTGTGAGTAAAAATATTAGAATCCTACGTGGCGCCCCCTCTGCCTTCTCTAAGGGTTTCATCTCTCTACAATGGGCGTACTTTTAAAGTATATTGCGTATCCTCATACATACATACATACAGTGAGGGTTATTGTTGTTTTTCAAAGCGTGCGGTGGAGAGACCGTTTCGCGTTTTCGCTGAAAGGGCTTTCCGCGGTCTCATTCCGCCTCTAACAGATTTGCTGTGCAAATCTCCGCATGTCGGCTTACCCTAGCTGCTTTATTGACTGTTTCACTGTTTACGGACCATAAAAATGCAAATTCGAACGGATTCTAAAATATATTTTTTACAACCATGAATCATTGTTTGAGAAGACGTGAAATTTATCTCCAGAAGTGATTAAAGGCTCGAGTTTTATCGTCTTTAATTTAAAACTTTCTACAAAGTTAACAGACGACATTTTTGTTACTCGTAATTTTTTTGCTAAGTGGATTTTTTGCTGTAGCAGATTTTTATAGTCTAGACGAATTTATTCTCTATTACGAAGATCATTCTCATAGCTTAGATGCATCTGTTGACTACCCAAAATAAAAGCTTCTTTAAATCTCAGCCGTCCCAGCGATAGCATCAAATGGATGAAACTTAAATAAGCATTAAGAAACATTTTAGCGACCTCCTTCGCGATAAGTTTCTCTTGATCCCCGGCCATTGTGATAGCCATCTGCGAAAAACTCTGTGAAAAGCCCCGGGTTCATTCGCCATTCATGGGACGATTTGATTTACTTAAGATCTTCGCCTTGATCCTGTCTATTAAGTTGGTTGCGAGGACGCTCGTTTATACCATAGAATAACGCGATGCCTGGTAGATCCATCTCTATTGACTTTGCATCATCTTTAGAAAGTACCTATATTATGTTGTGAGATTTCTAGATAAAACTTTTGTTGCGTTTTGATGGGAACTTAATGTGTGTAACAAAAGCTAATAATAATAATAAATATTGGACTATATGTCTTCATCAGGTAGAGTTTTGGTTTGGGATATGCTTATGAAAGCATTTGTGACTCTTAACAACTTTAGCCACAAAGAAATTCTTCATTTAAAATGTGACTTTCCATAAATATTTGTGTGACGGTACAGATCGGTTTGGAAAGACGAAATAAGTTTTATGGAATAACAATTTCATTCGGAATAAACTTGTTCGTTTTATGAATATTCACATATAAATCTACACTTTTTTTAAACAGAATGTATACTGTTTATGCTAGTATCCAGCACAAATACCTTACTTATTTCTGCCGCCAAGCTGCAATGTAATGCTCACATTAACTTACTGCGTTTTGGTTTTGAATGGTAAGGGTGCTGGTGAAATTAGAGGCACATGGGACTATTCAACTTATGTCTCAGGGTGATGGGCGCAGAGGCAGTACACCTCAGATCTTTGTGTTTTAAAGCTCTGAGCGGCACTGTATTTGTTATGGACAGGCATGTTGCTTACGACAAGCGCACTACCGGTTCGTCTAAATCGTCGTACATCACTTCATCCTACATATTTATCCATAGAAGTAAATAAGTATTAAATTTTCTCAAAGTATAAAATTTGCAATAAGAATTATTTTTTTCAGTGTTCAATAAATTGCCACCTACGTTGAATGTAAGCAATATTTCCAAAAAAGGTATTAAAAAAATAGCGGCGTGTTTTAGAGAGTACTTAGTGTAGTGAGAGTGTATTAGAAGGGGTGGGTGAACGCGTGGTTCCGAGCGACCGGTCGCCCGATTTATAAAATGAGTTTGCGGTGCAACCAAGCCGTGATACCCCATTGGTTACGTCTCACTTCTTTGTTAGTGATGTTCGCCATTGAAATGCAACTTCTTATCGATAAATTACATTACCGTTTGAAACATTATTTTCTATGCCGTCCGCGAATTAAATCGCGACTATGTGACAAAATCATTTTTTAAGATATCATAAAAGATCATAACCCAGTTTTTGTCACTAAACCGCGTTTTAATTAGTGGACGGCGGTATATAGTACATAATTTGAATTTACAAATATGTTTTATTCGCCAATATTTAAAAAAAATGAGGGCACATCTTGCATGTAGTGGAAGCTTTTAATAAGTTTCAAAAGATATTGTTAATTTCAATCTTGGTAGTAGTAATATCGTAACCAAGTATAGTAATTGAACAAAGGGTTAACATGTTTTGTGGGTGGTTTGTCTATTTATGGGTCAAAACGCAACATACCACCAAATTTATAGCAAAATAAAAATATACAATAATAAGTTTCTCACAGATAGCGCTACAGCAAAAAGCCATGTAAATAAAAAAAAGATCGGCAATAAGCACACAGAGAAAATTGTGAGGTCTGCTTATTCGTTCCGTAACTTAGTTGGGAGAGCGGTTAGCCCCGATCTGGCAAACTAGCTTTGGTTCGAATCCAGTCTGATCGAATGAATTTTTTTGTGTTTGTTTGATCTTCATATCAACAATAACACCAAACTAGTGGAGTATTTTCACAAAAAATATAAATATTATGGTAATAAATACACTATATTCAATAAAATAAATATTGTAATGTAGTACTACAATAATTTAA
>NW_020653726.1:5948960-5970026 GCF_003589595.1 Hyposmocoma kahamanoa
CTAGTTTGTTATAATTATTAATACAAAGATCGAACACTCAGAAAAAATTCCTTCGATCCGGTCGGATTCGAACCGACGTCTTCTTGCATACCGTGGCAGACGCTATACCAACTAAGCCACGGAACGAACCAACGGATCACGAATTTCTCTATGTGCTTGCGTCGTGTCTTTGTACTTGGTCTTTCAACGACTTTTTAGTCGTAGCGCCATCTATGAGAAATCTATGACAGATTTATCACCTAGTTAGTAATATTTTTATTAATGATTTCAAAATATCGTATATACAATGAGTTTTCGTATATTTGCATATGGGTGTGATCATTCACCAAGTAATACTAGCAGAAAGCGGTGATGGTTACTTTATAAAATAACATTTATGTATGCGTAGTCAAAGCCATTTAGCACAAAATCGATCTATTTCATATTTTGTTTATCTAAGTATGTGATTAATAAAATTGTACTAATTAATATTCCTTTAAATATACTACCATGTAACATCTTGTGCTGTACCCACACAATAAATGTTTTATCTATCTTTTTGACTATTACTAGTCTAATTCCATATTACTACGTAATATAAAAAATATAATAGAATAACGTAACAATTCTAGGCAACCCTATTTCACGGGCATTTGTCGCGGGACGTCACCATTTTTCCCTCGCCGCCATCAGTGGAAAGTTAAAAGCATTGAAAGACATATCGCGGGCTCCTTCCCCGTTCCATTGTTCTCCGCCCTTTGTCCCGCGCACCATGTTTTAATGTAATTGGCTTTGTGCCAACCGTTTTTTTATCAACTCGCTTTGGTAAAAGTTTCGATTATGCGCATCGATAGTTGTTTTGTCACTATAACTTTTACTTAATACCTGTGTTTGTATCTGTTACCGACATTTTCTTCGAACTTTCCAAAACAACATCAACCAACTGGAAATCTCTGGTTTTAACTAGTTAATATCACCTAATTTATCCATTACAGCCAGCCGTGACAATGGGATATGTAAAGGGCTCGAAACGTTAATTTATTTGAAAAAACAAATACACGCAATTTAGATCCAGAAATACTTTCACCTCTTATTCATATACAGTTTATATTAGCCTTATTATAATTAACATTGTATTGTTCTATAATTCACATTATAGACCTAGTAAACCGGACTATACCTCTAAAGTTAATTTAATATTAAAATGTCCGATTACACTGTGGCTCTAATAACGTGGGATTTGTAGGGCATCGTAATATGATTTAGGTCAGTCACTCCTGTTCTCACTTCGCTCGTCTGCTCCGGCTCTAGTAACTGAGTTGGTTATAAATTGGGGCATTGTCTGTGAATCTGGAGCGTTCGCAAGATTTTCACCGTTATTTTGCAATAGTACGAAATACGCGTGTTGCCGATAAAGTCACTCTCTTTCCGGTAAATTGGTTTTCGCTTTAGCAAGATAAGGAGAGATGGGGGTTGATTATCAAATCGTTACGGAATCTTTGCAGAATAAGATTGCTGATGCTGAATGAATCCCTTTGTTTTCTCTTTCTACCGGTGTATGTTGTTTCGCTCTGGCGCACAGACCTTTCCTCTACATGCTCCTGTCACCATAATATAGGATCAATCCGCAGTGTGATTCGCCGCTATTTTGATAAAGACAAGACGAAAATCGTTTTCTTTATTGTTCACCTGTTTTTGAAGGTATAATTGATTTAATAAAATTGTGAATGTGATAACTGTAAATAATATATGTGCTAGAATTAATGTTTACCTGCGTACTTAAACGAATTTGCGTAAACTTGGTGCACACCCTCATTATTGTTTATGACATTCAAATTATAACTTTGTAAAAGTTGCCAGTGATATTATGGCAATACGTTAAATAGCTTTTGATGCAGTGCAGTAGGTACTTACAATAGAATAAAAATATTTATTTTCGACATTTTTTTTTAGTTATTTATGATAATTCCATTTAGTTGGTACTTCACAGCACATGAAAAAAAATTTGCATAACTGAATTTTTTCCAAACAAAAGATCGTAAGATGTAAAAGATTGCAGAATATCTCTCTTACTAAGGACAGAGGGAGCGTGGCACGCATTTCTAGCTAGTTTGATATCGGCTCCCGTGACGTCACATCGCTCCTTCGCTCGCCCACAATCGCGATCATTCAACATTACTTTCACCAATTACATCATCACTAAAATTTATTAACAAAAGTGACGTGTATTGCTTTCAACTAGTGAAAATCGAAACTTTGATAAAAGGCTTGCGAATTTGGAATTTAACATTCGTCTAAGACAATAACTGGAATTTTCAACATTGACAAAATAAGAGTACTTATTCTAAAATTCTGTTTCCTTCGTTATCTAGAATAAATCCACAGGTAGTTGTAACAAACATAGTCTTTCAAGGGACTCGTAATTGAAATTTGGACTCTCCAAGTGGGGGTTAAGGTGGTAAATTGTTTAATACGAAAAGAGGGTGTGAGATCCGGTATCACCTGTTGATTTCGTGAAATCCTCGGGGAGAACATGTTCTGGCGATGGATACTGTGAGTATTTGTGGGGATTTACACCTTAAAAGCTTAATGGATAATGGTTCACGCCCTTATCTAAGCATATATTAAATTGTATCCAAACATTTTTGTAAAGAATTCATCTGTGTACTACTTTTTTTAAATTTTCTTTCTCGTTTGCTGAAACTTACAAGAGAAAAATCTATATGAGTCTGGTTCATGTAAAAATTGTCGCTGAATCTCTAATACAATGCCCAAAACTTTCACATAAAATTAAGTCATAACGAGGAGCGATAAAGTTGAAATTCCATTAAACTGCTCATTCAATTCCCTAGATGTCCTTTGTCGCTACAGTTCACCATAGTTATGTTTTATGTGTTCACATGTCATTACGGGCCGGGAGAGGTCCTTCGGGATTGTATTATGACGTCACAGGTACGCCAATTTCTTTTTATGATTGAACTATTGGGAGGGTAAATAACAGCCGTACCCAATTCCTTACATACTAGGCCTTTGTCAGTTGTTAAAAGAGCCAAGGGCTGCGTTCCATTAAATCAGCGTGACCGTATCAAATCAATCAAAAATGTTACTTTGTCGACTTTGTGAAATAAACAAGTGACTGCTGCAAAGCCGACATTGTAATAGTTGCCTAAACTAAAAAATATTTGAAAAATATTTGACTAAACAATATTTTTTACAGTAATAGGCAAACATGATGAAGTTGACTATAATAATAATAATGGCACAGATTCCCTAAACAGAGACCAGATGTGGTTATACCAATTGCCTAGTCTACCCTGTAATAGGAGTATCAGCGCAGCGGAATTCACTCCGGGGTATTATTACCCAGAATATCCAGACCAGAACCAGTATAGGAAAAAAATAATTTCCCAAAATTGATCCACCGGCAACCGAACCCGGGACCTCATCTCCAACGCTCCTAGGTAAACCATTGAACTACCAAAGTCGTCGAATCGAGCACATTAATTGCCATGAAAGAAATGAAATAATCGCTTAAAAATTGTAATGTCCATTTTAGTACAATATCATACAAACAAGTATTTTTAATAGCCTATCAGGAGCACAAAAATAGACGCTAAAGTGGGCGGTCTTATTGCTTTATTTTTATTCAGATCATTAATATGTAAAAAAAAGTCGGTTTCAATTATTATCATTGCTTTGATAATTATCGCCTTCTGCTATACGCTTTACATTCTACATAATCTTATTGTTATAAGTCTCGTATAAAAATTATAATTAATTAACAGAGTAATTAAGGTTAAAGCCTGTGTTTAGGATTCCGCAATTACGTCTGGGAACGTGACCCAATACCTTCAGATTGGCGAGATCGATACTGGCCGGGTTCCGTCGCGAATATTAAAATCATTCACCGTTCCTTCCATTCGTAGGTAAATTTGAAACCCTAGGGATCTTTATCCAATTGCCCGAGTCGCAGATTTTTATTGATACTTGTTAAATATATTTTTAATAGTAGTTAAGAAGGCAACTTCTTCAGTTTCGCAAAATAAATTATCAAAACACCTTTGTGTAGGAATAGGCCCAAAATAGGCCCAAAATCATTCAATTAAAAAAAACTAAAGCGTAAAAAATATCTGGTGTACAAAGTTGATGCATCGTATACCGACCCAATGATGTCAAGTGATTATTTTAACCAAATAACTTCAAAATACAAACTATTTTGGTTTCAGTCACTATTCTTAAAAAACGGCGATATTAATTTGCGTGACTTGGTAACTAATTAGAACAATTACAAACAAAAAATTAATAGTTTAAATTAGAGTTCGAAATTACAAAGATCTTATTTTTTTCTTTGATTATTGTCATAATAACTACCTGACATTTATCCGATATTAATTATATATATCAATATGATAAATATCCAAACCGATGCATAGTTTTGTCTCTTTAATTTTTAACCAAAAATAACAAATGGTAAGAAAACTAACTATAAATGATAAGAAAACGATCTGATTTGTGATTTTTTGCAATTGACATTTGACAAGTTTGGTATGTTTCTGATACAATCACATGACATGACATTGCTAAAAAAAAAGGGGTAGTATTTTGTTGTTCCAATTAATATTATAAATATCAAGGTATATTTATTTAATCGTGATAATTATCATGTAATTATCAATGATAATTGTCACGAACCCTGGTATATAAAAACCAAGAATGCTTTGACTCAAATTACGAGTACATTGACGTAAACGAAATGGAAGTAAATTTTTGTGTATCGTACAAATTAGATACGAGCCAAAAAACAGGTTGCGCATATTCCGAAGAATTCGCGCGCAGTCTCGGGAATTTGCGCAGCTACCATACGTATCTGGTTTGTACGTTACACGATTTACATACAGTTCATTGTATTATGTACAATTTGGTTACAAAAATTCACTTTCATTCCTTTCCGCGGCAGTGTAAATTGAGTCTTACTCACTAGTTCTCTCTTTCCATACCACTCCCGCCCACAAAACTTAAGACCAAAAATACAGCTTGCCAAGCCCATATGTAAAATTGAAATGTTTCGAAGTGGCCCTTTAGCAATGTTGGTGAAAATTTATAATAATTTACCCAATAATATTAAAGGAAGAAGGAAATGTAATCAAATTTAAAAAAACGTTAAAAGAGTACCTCATTAAAAAATGTTTCTATTCGCTTCAGGAATATTTAAATAATTAATGTAGATTATTATTTTATCTGTGTTGACGATTGTGATCCTTTTTTTTTCAATTTTTATTTAAAGTTTTACAAAATTTAATCATTATTCGTATACCTAATTTAATTTTAATTTTATAACTTATTTAATTTGTCAAATTTGCCAAATTTTATTGTATTTAATTATTTTGTAATTTAAATTTTATTTCAATTCTATAAGGATCAATGTTATAAAATGATTTCCTTGTTAATAAATTAATATAATTTTAAGATTGCAGTGCCCTTGCAGGGTTCATGTTTTGGTTCATCACAACATTATTTTTAACAACTACATTTGTACAACATATTACGCAATAAAGAAATTTGAAATTTCTCTGATTAAGAGTTTCAAACGGAATCTTTAAGAATCTTCGAGAATCCAAAGGAAGCAGTGTCATTTCTGGTCTGTGCAGCTTTCGTTTACGTTATCTACTGCCACTAAACAATTTGTTCTAAAGCTTTTACTTAAACACCTTTGAAAGTACCCTCGACACGCATTTCTCTTCACCCTCGCACTTCGCACTCGATCCAAGGCATTACAACTAAGCCCCTGTATTTGCGTAATTGATATTTACTACTAACCTGGATCGGAACTCTCTCTTTCTGGAATTAAAACAGGATTTGTTGGGATTCACGTTTTCGAATTCACTTCAATTTATTTACAGGCCGTAAGCTTGTTGATAACGTTTACAGTTCGTTTGTATTGAGCCTTTGATTCTTTGTCTGAGGTTTTCGTGTTTGAAGCGAAGACGCAGTAAAGGTTTCCTTTCTCGAAAATTATTTTTACACAAAGTAGCAGCAGTATAGGGCTGCCTTAGCACAGTGACACTGTGATTAACGGTGTTATGAATTTAAATATTCGTAATTTAATATGAAAAAGAAACTTGTTTTTTGTTTATAAAACTACGTGACAGAATGAACAAGTCGTGTGTCTCTCCATAGCAGTTGTAGTGCCACTCAAAGCTTTAAATTGCAAAGATCTGAGTGTCGTTGTTACTGCACTCGCCACCTTGAGACATAGTTTGCCAAGTCTCATGTGCCTGTAATTTTGCCAGCACCCTTAAACCGGAACGCATTAAAGCTCACATTACTGTTTGGCGGCAGAAATAGATAATGTGGCAGTACTTCTTAGGACGAACTCTTTCACAAGGAACTCTACTGCTTCTACGTCATAAACGGGTATTTTAAAATAACCCATAACCTCTCAACACTAAGTTCGTATTATAATAGTAATATTTTATTTACTTCGTATATATACTATTTTAGTAGCAGGAAGCAGGAGCTCCTTGTGAATGTGAGTACGTACGGGGAAGTACTGCCATCTTACCTATTTCTGCCGCCAAGCAGTAATGTCAGCATTAGTGTGTTCCAGTTTTGAAAGTTAAGGGTGCTGGTAAAATTACAGGCACATGGGAATTGTGAAGTTATATCTCAGGGTGACAGACGCAGTGGCAGTGCCCCTCAAGATCTTTGCAATTTAAAGCTCTGAGTGGCACTACAACTGTTATAGACCGGCGTGTAGTTTACCATCAGGCGCACTACATGTTCGCCCCGTCACTTAATATTATAAAAAAATCTCTTTCACAAGGAACTTTACTACTATTCACAACCTTTTCGGAGACTTTATTATTTCCCTTTTCTTTTTGTTTTCTTAGTATAATATTTGGATTACCACTGGTACTAACATTGTGAATAATTTATTCATTTCTGTGTAAGTGTTCGCTTCGTGCTGACTGCTCTAGATGCCTTTGCGTGCGTAATGGAATTCATTTATTGTCGCAGACTGCCGAGCATCTCATCGGCCTGCACTTCTTTTCTGCAAAGGACACTTTCTCGTAGATCTGCAAATAAATCTCACCCCTGGTGTAATAAAGTCACATCTGCAAAATGATAACTTTTCAGAAGAGAACAAAATTAGTCGATAACTTTTAATGCTTAAAAGTAGAGTTGTAAAAATTGACATAAATACATAATTTGTTCAACGTATTATTAGTTTATTAATTATCACGATGTTTTTACTAGCATGATATTTATTATTTTTTTGAAATTACTCCACTAGTTTGTTATAATAAAATTATAATGCAAAAATCGAACACAGAGAAAATTCATTCGATCCGGGTGGATTCGAACCAGCGCCTTCACCATATCATGGCTGACGCTCTCCCAACTGAATTTGTCTAAGTGCTTGTTGAAGTTTAACTGTCTCTGTGGCCAAATAGTTACCACGCTGGACTGCCACGTAGAGGTACCGGGTTCGATATTAAATCGGGAGAAATATTTGTATTTTCTACATTTATTTCTTTCGTGAGTTTGGGTGTAATTTGTGGTTGTATATATATGTGTGTGTCCATGGCACCTGTGGTTTCCCTAGTGCGGGGGTATAAAAAAATTTTTGTTTTTTTGTTTATGACGACTTTTTTGCCAAAGTGCGGTGTTTCTTTGTATTCGATCTTTGTGTTTATAATTGTTTAATGTAGTTCGTATTATTGCTATGATTTTCATATGATAAAAGCACTTGTGACGTATGATCACTTGTGGCTTTACATGCAGTTTTATTTACTTGTGTGTGCATAAAACAACATTTAATGCCCACATCTATTATAAGGGTATTAGATGTTGAGGGCACACTGGTAATTTATTGCTAATGAACAACAGCATAGAAATAGAAATGCAAAAGAACAAAAATGTTTTACTACAATCCTTTGAGTTCTGTGGTTTAACTTAAATCAGAAAATAAATCAATTTACATTTACGTAAAAAAATACTTGTTAAAATAGTAGGGAATTCCTTCATGTGAGTACTAGCGACTAGAAAACACCGTACAATAAGTTTCCTTTTTTTCTCTGAAATTCCTCTTCCAAATTAATAACTGGAGTTTGAAAGAATTCTTTTTCGTGAAAGTCGCTACTCAATTTACAATAAAATTGCAAAGAATATTCTAAAACCAAAAATCAACAGAAGCATAATATTCAGTGCGTGAGGTCCGCTCCTCGACGCAGATTAGGCCCCTGCAAAGAATCTACCTCCAAACAAACACAAATACTGGCGTTAGTTTATTTGCTATCCATTTTTATCATATTTTGTCGCCGTTCCGCGCACGAAATGAAATAAAATTCATAGTTGAAATAGAAAAGCACGTTTCATTCTGTTTTCCTTTGTGCAGATTTATTGGACAAAATTTTTGCTTGGTACATATTTTTTAAGCTGTTTCTCGACATAGAACCATAGCAGCGTGTTACTTTTACAGCTTGCCTGTATATAAAATATGTATCAGCCTATAATTACTTAAGGCCTATAATTAGCATTATTTTATAAAACAAATAGATTGTTGTTTTACCGCAAGCGTTAATAAATAAGTAAATAAAGCCAATTGTACTAAACTCTTTATATTTAGTTTCTAACAGATCGATGAAAGTGATTGTCCTGTTGTCCGTTTCCCCCATCCGATAGTCTGTATCCAGGATTGGTCATAAAATAAATCCGGGCCATAAATAAACCTTGGGAGACGCTAACAAGCGTCTCGGGTTCGCCAAGTGATATTTTCTCGGCGCGGCTCGCCATTTTTGTCATAACTCTATTATGCTCGCGAGTGTCGAAATGCGAGATCGTTCTGCTGATTTATTTACTGGCTTTCTGTGCTCGCTTGTACTTATTATGCTTAATGGTATTTGCTGACTCACGTGTCAAATGCCACAGAATAAAGGCATAAATTACTAACCTATACAGGTATATACATAGCACACTGCCACTTTAGGTTTTTGATAACCATGGTGAACGAAACCGTGAGACTAAAAACAGTGAATTAAATAGTAGGGAAATAACGTATGTTTTTAATTTCTATAGTATTAAAAGCACCTCTGTGTACCTTTGGTCCTTAATATATTCACGTTTATTTTAAGATATAAATTTTTAAAACGGTTGATAATATCCAGTGATGTAGTAAAACGTCCGGGCCGTAACCGGGCCGCGTTAATAGGTCGTTACATTTATTTATTACATGTTTTATTCAGCGGCCCGCAACTAGTCAGCCCGTGTCGTTTGCCGAATATCACTACTACTTAGTAATACTAGGTACGTTATACGTATTTACTATTTACAAGTCACTAAGCTCTGTGGTTTAGACAGGGAGGTATTCTTAAAGTGTGTAAGAATAAGCAAAAAAATTGCAATTTTTGTAAGTAAAGAGATACGCTGGTAACTGCCTCCGTGACCGAACGGTTACAACGCCGCACTGCCACGCAGAGGTTCCAGGTTCGATTCCCGGGCCAGTATATATGTTTGTATGGTTGTTTTGATTATTTCTAAAATACTAACAATGACTATATTACTAATGTCATAACCAAAACCTTTTCTTACGTCACATTTAATAATTCATCCGATTTTACTTTGTTGCAAAATTAAATCCCTTTAAATAGTGATAACTGTGTCCAGTAACAAAAGAAAGCGCAAAACGCAAGAGTGGGGGTGAATACAGATCTAAAAACTGTCAGATAGAACAACAAACAATTTAAACTTATTTTTGGACAATTCACTATGTTTTGTAAAAAGTCATGGAACATGAAAGTTGTTGTTTATGACGTTAGTAATATAGACCAGGGAGGATGTTAGTATTTTACAAATGACCCTGTATACGTAGTGAAACACAATAATTATTATAAACAATACAAGCAGTATTAAAAATGATAAGGCAAAAAACAATAGACTGTTAAAAAATATGATATATTTCTTATTAAAGTATATACTCGTATATGTCCTATTATGTTTGATGTTCTTTTAATCAAATTTGCCAATTTCGCTTTAGAATGTAATATGCTTGCTGTCGCGAGTTTTTTCTATGTAGTTTAAATTTTATTATTCATCCACCGTAGCGATGCATTGCGATCGGCGATCTCGAAGGGTGGTCGGGAAACAAATTTAACCGACAATTGTAAATCAATTAGAGAGGGTGGATTTATGGGGTGTAATGGCTTCCACCCCCACGTACTTCAGGGCCGGAATCGAAAATATACATACCACAATTGCGATATTTTCTATCTCCATTACTTTGCCTGAAAGGATTTCAGTACAGATTTTTTTGGACAAGTCTTAGTAATCATAATATAACATTTCATAGAAATATGTCTAAAGAATGTCAAAAGATTTTGTAATTTTGTATAATATTTATTTTTACAAAAATTCACACTTTCATATACTTTTTTGCACTCAAAACTACAATTTACATTTATATTTGCCCCTTTTTCGCGATCAGCGTACGGCAGAAATCACAATATGAATGATGATTAACATTTGCAATTTTTATTTAAAATCTTTTGAAACTAATCCAACTCAGATTGAGCGATGCAATACCTGTCCTTTAACCTTCAAAACTTTATCACCAACTTTAAATTTCAAAGCCGCCGATCACTTTCCATTCACTACCAAGAAAGAAGCGTTTAAACTATGTCAAAGTTCAAACTGCATTTCGCGTTAATTAAAAGACCTTAATTAATGATAGATCGTGAAGTTCCTCCCTGCGTACTTATAGGTATTCATAGTAGGGTGCTCAAGTGCATATTGTGATACGCAACACCCTCCCTCTCTTGACGTCGGTTCCAGGTCCTGTCTTCGAGAAGTCGAGGAAACCTGCGAAAAGTGGGCTAATAGTATTTTATGAGAGGCTTTTCTAGAGTTCTTGTTGAGAATGTGATTTATCGACTATCTAGTTCATTTATTTGCAGTTCTGATTTCTAGTGTAACGCATTAGAGCGACTTGTAAAGAATTGAATCCAAGCATCATAAAGAGGAAAAAGTTGACATTGCATTTGAGAATGTATTTTTTTATATAGAGCTCCTTGTGAAAGACTTCATCCAGGGAAGTACTGCCACCTTACCTATTTCTGCCGCCAAGCAGTAATGTCAACATTACTGTGTTCTGGTTTTGAAGGGTAAGGGTGCTAAAGGCACATAAGACTTGTATGTCTGAAAACTTATATGTCTCAGTGACAGGCCTAGTGGCAGTGTCCCTCAGATCTTTGCTATTTAAAGCTCTGAGTGGCACTGCAACTGCTATGGACAGGCGTGTTTTGTCCCATCATCTTATATCATAAAAAAACTAAATAAAATTGCAGCGAACTCAGGCTAACTTACCGCCAGGTGCGTCCCGTCACTTGCTATCATAAAAAAGTCATATTTATTAAATTGAATATCATGTTGTTTTACTACCACGATATAAATTTTTTTTTTGGGAAAATACTGTACTAGTTTGTTATTATTATTAATAAAACAAATGTAAACAAAAATTCCTTCGATCCGATTGAATTCGAACCAGCGACTGTTTGCCAAGCCGGGCAATTGCTCTTACGCAGAATACTCTTATTAACAATGTCATAATCAACAGCGATATATTACAGCCTAGTCTAAATGTAGAAAGGCAAAAGCATTGACTAATAAAATCTTCCCCGACCTAAGACAAAGTATCATTTCCTTAAAACTAAATCCTCCAACAAGGAGTAATTACAGTTGAGTATAGTTACTACCAGAACCGGAGCGACGACGTACTGTCAGAGCACCAATTAACGAAGTTGTACTCGCTAGTTAACCCGGAAATGGAGGGCGGGATGTGGCACACTAATCTCATTCCAAAAGCATTTCAGTGCAGCCGAATTGGAGCTATGCTTTACCCACATGTAAAATTCAAATATCTTAATTCTATAGGTCCGCGAACTACACTTGAAATAATTAAAATTATTATAGTCATTCTATGACATGCACAACACCTGTTTTGTAACGTACTAAACAGGCGTAGGTGTCAAAAAGCAATAAATATGTCGCATAATGGTGTTGAAAGAACCAATTTTTCTTTTTTTTTGACTTTTTTGTTTGCTACAAATTTTTGGCAATTTGCTTCACCTGTTCCCCAAAAACTAATAACAGAGTTAAATCATAAAATGAGCGTATCCATTAAGGGGCGTACACACAAAACAGTAATTACAGTGACGTCACATAATGACAGTGTGCGTACTGCATTAGCAATGTCAGGGGTTGTAGGGGGCCACAGACAAAAAAGCTTTTTATGTTACTTGTGATTGTATTTTATACTTTGGAAAATACTACGTTTATTTGATATAATGTAAGCTTGTTACCCTTTATAACATGTCAGTATTTTTAAAAACATTACAAAATACTATATATTTGCTATGATTTAATATATTACAATTCAGCAGTCATGTCATTAATCAGCTATTATTTCTAAACAGTTTTAAGCAGGATAATTTTAAAGAACGTTTTAGCTTAACACTTGTCTAACTTTGAATTTTCAGCGTCTGACGACCGCAGTGGCCCAGTGGTTAAGACTAGTATAGTAGCAGTAGAGCTCCTTGTGAAAGAGTTCGTCCAGAGTAGTACCGTCATCTTACCTATTTCTGCCGCCAAGCAGTAATGTCAACATTACTGTGTCCCGGTTTCGAAGGGTAAGGGTGCTGGTGAAATTACAGGCACATGGGACTTGTCAACTTACGTCTCAGGGTGACGGGCGCGATGACAGTACCCCTCAGTTCATTACGACTTAAGCTCTGAGTGGCACTGCAACTGTTATGGACAAGCGTGTAGCTTACCATTAGGCGCACAACTTGTTCGTCCCGTTACTTGATATTATAAAAAAAAACTGAATGCTTGATATAGTCATGGGTCCAACCAGGTCTTTTTCTTATCATATCAATGGCATATACTATAATAATGTGATTGCCATCGTGGTGAATGATTTGCCAATCGGTGTGAGGTATTCGCCTATTATTGCTCAAGGTACGCAATAGTACAAGAAAGCAATGGTATGCCGTGAGGGGAGGCTCCTTTCGTGTACCCCAATCCATGTAGAATGAAATCAGCGATAAACTTTAAACCGTAACATAATCAGAAATAGTGCAAATGTTGCAGAATGAGGGTTCTTAAAGTCGAGTATCATGTTTAGGCCACGAGGCTTTACCGGGTACGATATTTTAAGACCTAATTATGTAACGATTGGATATAATACTTTTTCTACGAGTAACTAAAATTATGACACTAACAATCCTTGACATCAAATGCATTGTTTTTTAATAAATTTTAACCCATTTACTAAGGTAGGCAAAGATTCCACCATACAGCCTCTTCATATACATATTTAGACGAAAGCCAAACAAACGCTACAAAACAAAAACCAAAGAGATTTAATAGACCTGGCCAAGTACCGCATGTATTTTAACCAATATTTTTTTTATAAAGATTTATGGCCCCGTTGCAAGACTTTTAGGCCAATTTAGCCAATCAGGAGGCGGTATAGGGTTTGAGTAGCGTCCATTGACTTACAATTATATGGACGTCGGGTCCGCGCTAAAAAGTGTCCTCACTTGTAAGGCGCTAAAATCGTATACAGAGCGCGACACTCCGCTTTAGTCTTCATTTGTTCTACTGACAGCGCGATACTGCGATGACATTACAATTTAAATTTCGAATAGGTTGACTTGGGACATTTTTTTCGTGGTTTTTGTGTTAGACCCGTCGTCCATTTATTTGTAAGTCAATGGTAGCGTCCTAATATTTTAATTAGCAATAATACGTTGTTCTTTTTTTGAAACTCATTATAGTTCTGTGTACAGTATTTTTCAGCTCAATGGTGTGTACCATAGACAATATAATTTTGATTCAGAACTCATTAAAAAGTCTTTAAGATATTGCTTATGAAATTATAATTGGCAGATTAAAGTAAAGGAGAAGAAAAAGTTTATTTCTAAACTATTCTGAATTTGTTACGGTTTGGTTCCGGGTAGTGCCCTCGCTCTGCTACTCTGGTATTCATAGTATAAGGAATTCCCTAATTTGAGAGTGGGAAATACAGTAATAATTATTTATCACCATCATCTTTCAGCCGAAAGATGTACACTGCTGGACAAAGGATCCCCAAACATAGTCACAACGACCGGTCTTGTGCTTATTTTTCATGCCGTGTTAATAAAGGAATTTTATATTCATATCTCTTGTAACACTTCGGTTGCTAACATGCATTGAGGGGCGGCTCCCGTCCTGTTTCCACTTAGTTATGCCTTTTATGCTACGATTCATTACAACGGGGGACTAGCGACGACAGATAGCCGCGTTTATCACTTTTGTCAGCGGAAAAATGAATTCACACACCGATGACTCTATCGTCGAAAGCCGATTCTCAATTCTGACTTAAATTACAAATTATACTGAGTCATTTTACGGATTTTTGATAATGAGAATCTGGGGAGAAGATTCCTTTGGATCAATGTATTAACCGTATTATAACCACACCATTCTTTTAGGTAAAATAACATGAAAGTTAGTGTTTGGAATGATCAAGATAGGTATTACTTTTCTTTGATAGTTATCCGATATGTATCCGATAAATATCCGTGCTGACTCTTTATTTGTCTCTTCAACTATTGATTAAAAATGACAACAGTGAGAAAACTAAATAAACACGGAAAAAGTATTTGGAAAAATTATCAATGATAATCATTGACTTACAATTATATGGACGTCGGGTCCGCGCTAAAAAGTGTCCGCACTTGTAAGGCGCTAAAATCGTATACAGAGCGCCAAACTCCGCTTTAGTCTTCATTTGTTCTACGGACAGCGCGATACTGCGATGACATTACAATTTAAATTTCGAATAGGTTGACTTGGGACATTTTTTTCGTAGTTTTTGTATTAGACCCGTCGTCCATTTATTTGTAAGTCAATGATGATAATTATCACCTCCAAGCCTGAATTTCAAATAAAATAGAACAAAACGAATAGTATTTTGTTTATGCCTTCAAAATAAACAAACCTCTTAGTTAAACATTAAACCCATAAATTAATATTATCTATTTATAGACTTTTGTCACGTACTTCGTGCTTTTTATAAACACAAAATAAGGATCAAAATGCCTCCTTGTTTCAAAATTCATTAAAGCATTTACAATGTAGACGTTAGGTAAGGAAGACCTCGAGGTCACGTACATAATTTAATAGATTGTACCAAATGTTTGGTCACAAATTAGGAATTTATTTGTACTACGAGTACCAGAGTAACGGAATTCACTCTGGGACACTACTTAGAACACCAAGGCCAGAACTGTTTAGAAAATTTATTACTCAAATTAGTCCTACCGGGAATTGAACACCTCATCCAGAGTCCCACAGTTGTTCTATTGCGTCACCAATGTAGTTAATATATGTATCAACTAGACTAAGGATCTTCAAAAAAGGTCATGTCGAAAGTATTGAAATAGAGGATATGAAAAAACTGATGTAAGTGAATGAGATGATAGAATGTAATAAGTGGAGATCCGTAAGCTCCACCTACCTCAATGATTTACGGGACGACTGGTGTAATGATATGTATTTACACATTTTTGGTCACCCTATTCCTAAGCCTCGTTTGACTATGTAAGTTAATTGTTGACGTCACGGCTATTAGATCGCAAACAACGAGACCTGATGTACTACGACGCGAGCGTCTGTTAATTCAATCTCCACTCTTAATGATTCCACGCGGGGTGCGTACACACCGGCATGTAGCGCAACTCTTCTATTATAGTCTGACAGCACATCAAGTGATTGATTTCTTATTTTATATACTGAAATACATAAAACCATATGCAGGTTGTAAAATTGCTTTTTTAAATCCCAAGAAGACGAATATAAAAAAGACTTATCAGTGTAGGGTTGGCCAAAAAGTCCGTACGATACCAAAGTATAAATGAAAAACATTTAAGAAATGAATATCAAACTTTAATAAAATATGTCTATATGTATGTAAATACAATCTTTTGCCATCATTAGGTTACTTCGGTTATAAAAATCACGTCCACTCCAAGAATTTAATAAAGACCGAAACAAATGAAAATCTGAAAGGGCTATGTCGGGTGAAAACGGTGGATACACATCCCAACCTGACTGGAAATTTTTTTTAAAACTTTATAAAAATGTGTGACGTTTGACATTATCATAATGAACTACCGCTAACATTCAACAGTTCTGGGCGTTTTCCAGGAATAAACTTAAAACATTGCCTAAAACAGCGCCTATTTTAAAATCACCATAAACAAGGTAACATAAAAAAAAATCTTTTTTGGTTTAAAGTTAGCTAGTGGCAAAAATCGCACGAAATTTTTGGAATTATTCAGTGTTAATATTGTTCACTCAATACAACAGAAGTAGTTTTTTTCTTAAAAATTTAGTGTCATGACCAGAGTACAGCGAAAGTCAAATTGATCGGTGCAAGCAAAAGGTATATATCAATACAAAAAGTACCAATCCCATTTCAAAGACCGCTAAGTTCTGTTTAAATTTAAACTGAAATTCGTACTACTGTCAAATATTTTGTATTTTGAACAGGTTTCGAAAACTTCGATGTCTGCATGTACAAATATGAACTTCTAACCATTTACTTTACTCTAGCTCTGTATTAAGTCCAGAAAGATGGCTGCCTCAAACAGTTTGTGTTACTGCCCGAAGAAGAAATGTACATAAATATGGTTCCAATTTTTTAGCATCCTTTAAAATGGTCAGTATATGAAGCCGAATCATTTTATTATAGGGTGATCGCGAAAAAAATAGCTGTTAATACATTTAACGATTTAGTAGGTTTTAGCGTGGAACAAATCAATGTTTCACAACTCTGGGGGTCTCTATAGTAAAGTAGTTTGGGATCATGTGCTGACGTGGCCTTAAAACGATGTTAAGAAATAAATTAGAACGGTATATCGTACACCGATTTAAAATTGACACAACTCAAAAATTATTAACTTGGGAAATAAAAAGTAAAAGTCAGCAGTTGTTTAAAATGGCTTTAAATGAATTCATGCTCAGTATAATATCGCTATAATTTTTCTAGTTCGTTACCGGAAAGCAGGGAGTTTCTAAAAAATAAGATTTTTTTGCTTGTGAGACATTTTAAGATCGGTGTGCGATATCTTAGAAAGTGTAGGCATTTTTTAAATATTCAGTAACAAATAGCTGCTTGCAATAAGCATAGTCATTAGTCACTTTGACGTAAATGAATAATGCTAATAATATTAATATTTTTTATTGTTTTTTTAAATTTATATATCCTTAAATGAACGGTTTTTTACTGATTGTATTTTGTATTTTACTTTTGTGCAAAACTCTTTAATTACGTAGCGGTTTTAGAAGCCGACTGTACCAGATATTTCCAATTACCTCCTCATCTTTTTGTCACGAGCACAGGTGCCGTGCAATAGGCGATGTCAGGCGCATTTTAATTCTATTTTGTCGTGCGAGCTTCCTCTTCCGATCGGTTTAATTATACGGAAAATAAAAACGTGCTTATTAGGTAACATAAATACTGTTTAAAGAACCAAAAGCGCGATAACAGCTTAAATAAGAGCCGGGTTTTAGAAACTGTTCACTTACTTTGACAAAATAATCTATTATAAATGTCGTTCGATAATTATTTAATAATTTATTCACGGAGCTTTATAATATGACAGAGGTTTGAAACAATTTAGGATCATTTTCATACTTTTATTAAACTTTTATTAAGTATTGAAGGTGGTGTGTACCACCTTTGTCAAAAAATATAAACACGTATTTTACCTAAAAACGTTTCTTTTTAACTCGATATTCCTACCCGTTTAACCCGACATAGCATACTACTACGTATTTCCAAAGGAAGTGCTACTCTATGTGCACAAATTAATTAATATAATGTATTACGTGAAAATATGAAATTGTACCCCACACCACTAATTAAGAAAAAGTACTATATGAGTTGCTTGTAACTAATTTTATACGGTATATGATGTTTTTGATATTTAAATTTTGAAGTCAGCGATCCTCAATATATTTTTTTCATTATGTTGAAACGCGTTTCTCCTTTTATTATAACTTACTTTAATAGTTTTTATTTTTAATTATATTATACAATACGACGTTAAAAGTGAATGCGAACATTATTTAATATTTCTAAATTAATATTTATATGCCAATTGTTGACGCGACACACTGAGGTATAAAAGCAATCTCAAATTTGTAAACCATATATGCCGTGTATGCTTGCAAACAAATATATCTATTTTTTTCTATCTTTCTCTATCTCTATAGTGTTCTAAATTGATTCTGCCGATTTTTAAATGTATGGATAAGAAATCACCCTGAAGAACTGTTTTATTATTTTTATTAGTTAGTAGTTTTAGTATTACGTACATTTGTGGAGAAAAATGCAATATTTTTAATTTCTTTTGTTACAGAAACGCACAATATGAGAATTTCCATGTGGATCAGAAGGGTTACGACCAGATGTATGATGGCGAAGACCTGGAAACACCGCCATCGCCCGATAGGCCACCGCCACGAAAAATAGGTACCTAAAATTAAAATGTACACCAAACTTAAGTAACGTTTTAATCACTGATGACTGCCTTTAAATTTAAATAGCCATTTATAATTTTATTATTTATTACAATATTTTTTTATAAAAAAAACAACCTCGAAAGTTCATGGAATTACATTCATTTGCCAATTTTATTGAAATCGGTTATATGAAAGTGCGCGAAACCGTATTCATCCCTAGATTGCCACTCTTAGGGTCGTATTCTAGAACTCTACTCAATGCTCAAGTCAGGATTTGAGTATGGTTTAAAGCACTCGAAATCATACTCAAGTCCTTGCCATTAGGGTCGTATTTCCAGTGCTTGTGTTGCCAGTGCAATCCTGACTTGAGCATTGGATAGAGTTCTAGAATACGACCATTAGATGTGGAATATTTTCTTCAAATTTAAATATGACCAATACTGAAGTACTCTCTTTCCAACAAAAAAAGAATCATCAAAATCGGTTCACAAATACCGGAGTAATAAAAAATTACATACAGACACAAAAAACATGCAGTCGAATTGAGAACCTCCTCCTTTTTTAAAGTTGGTTCAAAAAACATAAATAATCCGCATGTTTTTTATTCACTTACTGGCTATTTACTTTCGTTTTTTTATACACACTCATATACTGTTCATTACTGGTGCAAGAATAAACCCCCAAAAAAACCTAACATAAGTGTGTGACACAATTACGCAGAAATGAGCGTTCTTAGTGAGTTCGTGGTTCCAATGCGTTAGAAACTACCTACAAAGTATTATAAGGCTCAACTCACACTGGCGCAGAGTCGAAGCGTCGCGACGCGTCATGTTTTTCCCTTATAGCATATTCATCTCTATTTTCCCACTATTAAAGTACAATTTGTGTTATGCAAGTATGGAAACGGGCGCCGTAACTTGAGCGCAGTGAGGCGTCTGACGTCGACCACACTGTGACCCGGGCGCACTAGTGCGAGAGTCGTCGCACGACGACGCGAGTCGTCAAGCATTGTAGTTGAAAAACAGGACGCGACGAGACGCTTCGACTCTGAGCCAGTGTAAGTTGAGCCTAAGACTAGTGGTTTAATTATACTTACGAATTATACACGTCGCTCGGAGCGTAGGGTTGTCACATTATTATTTTGGTAGTCTTTGGTAGCTGTAAAGCTCCTTGACTGAGTGAAGAAACTTCCCAAAGAAAGCTTATTATTTGCAACGGGCACATAGAGAAATTCCTAATATGAGATGACTTGATGTCAAGTTCAGTAGGAAAGAGCAGTAGCTACAGTGAGGCAACAAACGCGGGGTTAAGTCCAGTCAGATTGAAGAAATTTTTCTTTGTGTTTGTTGGACTTTTTAAATTTTTTTTATAATACTAAGTGACAGGACGAACAAATCGTGCGCGTGGTGGTAAGCGATACGACTAGCAGTTGCAGTGCCACTCAGAGCTTTAAATCGCAAAGATCTTAGGGGCACTGCCACTGCGCCCGTCACCTTGAAACATAAGCCTTTATCATCAACTGCCTCCGTGGCCGAACGGTTACCATCCCGGACTGCCACGCAGAGGCCCCAGGTTCGATTCCCAAGCCGGGAGAAATATTTGTATGGCCTACATTTATTTCTCTCGTGAGTTTGGGTGTAGTTTGTGGTTGTCTATATGTGTGTCCATGGCACCCGCGACACAGGATTTTCCTAGTGCAGGGCTATGTTGAGTGTGTGCGTTATTAGAATCATCTTTATTATTATTGTAGTAGTAAAAATAACAGAAACATATTTTTAAATATTTTAAGCCCCGAACGAACTTTCAATTCTATATTGAAAAGCGTGCGTGACCCGCACTTTGCAACTCGAGTACCGCGCGAGATTATGCGAATGTGTGCGTCCATACACGGCGAGCAGCGGGCGGCGCGGCGTGCACACATACAATAAGCTGTGCTAAATTTGTGTGATGTTACACTATTTGTCTTATCATTCTATGCTATGACCATTGACTTACAAATAAAGTCAATGGCTATGACACACATTTTCGGCGGCAAAAATTCACGACGATCGTAGGCACGTAGAAGAACCGTCCAAAATATTTTGCCTGGTGTATTGCTGAAGTTACTAAAACCAGAAAACTTTCACAAACTGATCATCGCAGATAAATACATCCGCGCGGAATGTCCGTGTCTAAGCGCGAGGTACACGGTGGCGCTGCTGGCTTGCTTCGGTTTCTCCATTATGTTCGGCATGCGCTGCAACATGAGCATGGCCAAGCTGAAGATGACTGAGAGACACAACGTAAGTAGATAAATCACATATAAATACTATAAGTTGGACATTAAGAACTTCCAAGTCAAAAATAAACTTACATATTATTTAGTAATAAAGAAAGAAAATTACATTAATGACGATCATGTTATCCCTTGACATTATATTTCGAATTGTAATATTATGAAATTCATAATATGAAATAAATGATTCTATTCCGTTCCGTTCCGTTCCGTTCCGTTCCGTTCCGTTCCGTTCCGTT